>NW_027152213.1:1627502-1631621 GCF_004359215.1 Bremia lactucae | reverse complement strand
ATCGTATATACGGACCATGCGTCATTACGCACGGCCGTCAATAGCCCACACCTCTCGCAAAGAATGGCGAGGTGGCTATCCTTCTTCGCGGAGTATAACTTCTCCGTCGAATATAAACCAGGACGACTTAATGTCGTCGCTGATGCGTTATCACGCCGACCCGATTTCGAGTCAGCAGTGCACCCCAACAGTAAAAGTGATCTTACTGTTGCAACACTCACTACGAGTGTTCCATCATCAACCTTAGTTGATGAAATAAAGAAAGCCTATAAAGAAGATAAGGACCTTCTTTGTCTGATGGATCATTTAATGAATCCATCCGATAAATCTTTTAAAGATCTACCGGCTTTATATCGATCGTCATCCGATCGATACACAACACGTAACGGCTTATTGTATTACACAGCCGTTACCGGCGACACCCCACGTGTCGTCGTCCCGACTCACAATGATTTGCGCTTGCGCATCATGTATGAGTGTCACGATGCTCCAACAAGTGGACATCGTGGACGTGAGAAGACTTACCTCACGGTAAGTCGATACTTTTACTGGCCCCGCCAGTATCAGTTTGTGCGCAAGTACATTCGTGCTTGCGAGGTTTGTCAACGGGTGAAGCCTAGCCCTTCATCCTGTGCACCTCTTCAACCTCTACCACTCCCGGCAGAGTGTTGGTAGTCCGTATCTATGGACTTCGTCTTCGGATTTCCCGAAGACGATCACAAAAAGAATGGAATCCTTGTTTTTGTAGACAGATTCAGCAAGATGGTACACCTTGCTGCGGTACCAGAGTCAATTACGGCTCCGGGTTGTGCCCGTGTCTTTATCGACACGGTATTCAAACTCCATGGGTTACCCCGTGAATTGGTCTCGGATAGAGATCCGAGATTCACGGCGGAGTTCTGGCAATCCGTGTTCCGGTCTCTCGGAACAAGGCAGACAATGTCAACATCCGATCACCAAGAAGGCTCATAGTCAGCCGCCTGACTTATATCAGGCGACTGTTCCATTCTCCCCGAGTCGGCCATTTCATCCGACTCGCATTCGTAGTCGACCTCCAAAGAGGGGTCGTATTCACGTGGTGAATCACCACGTGCACTCGCAACATCTAGTGTTGTGCGAGTGGAAGACACTACGGCAGACGTTCCGTCTGCCGCAAGAGATAGCAATGCGTCACCCGCAGCTGCACGAACCGCAGCCGAAGGCGTAGCACTATCGTCACTCCGCATGACTTGATTCTTCATGCGATAAAATTTAAAATGATGGATCTGACCAATCAACATCGTTTTAAAATTTAAGTGGTCACATAGCGACCACTCCATCCAATGACATTCAGAGTGATTGTCGTTTAAGGGAGGGGTGATGTAACGGGGTGTATCGTTACATGAAATTAACACTTAAAGGTTGTTAATTAATAAATTATCTAAAAGGTAGATAATATTTGGAGGATATTACTTTATATAGTAATATTCAGAATTCTTACCCATAAACAGGTATAGACCATTATACCTATTTATTCCGCAGACTAATCAGCTATAGGGGTAATCAAAGAGAGTTACAGATAAGATAGAGATGAGAATTCATTTACATTCTTAGTATTAGATTATAATTAAGTTAGCATTTACAAAGATAGAACAAGAGACACTTAATTATATATAATACAGTTTTCATTTTATCCTCTTAAGCTAACTACCTTAAGAGAAGTCTTCCTCTGCACGTACAGTGTACGTCAATTAACGTAGGGAACCACTCGCAACTGAAGCAGTGCGAAGTGAACTTGTACTGAAACAGTACAAGGCATAGTGCCCCAATACATTGAGGGCCTTGTCCGTCAGTATGACGAGACCCACCCGATGGTTCAGAAGGTCCATAAAAAGCACGCTCCCCTGGCGCCTATAAATCGATTGTAAAACGTCAATCGCATCGCGCATCTCGATAGAGATGCGAGCCCTGCCCCAGGGCGAAGAAAAGGAATAGACATCCATTTTAATTGCTTCATGTTGTCAACACAACACGGACAGGGATTACCCTACGTGAGGCTTGGAAGTCCTGCCTCGCGTGACAACCGTAGCCGGACTTCGCGTCCAATGTATTTGATATTGCGAATGAACGCACTCCAGGCTTGCATCATCGAGATTTTATTTCGTTTGTTGTTGCCACTATTACCATCGATGCTTAGAAAAACATCGAGATAAAAAATATTCCTCAGCGAAAGTTCTTCGCGCTGATATCAAGGCTTTATCACAATAAATAAAGGATATTTATTGTGAAGAGTAGTCTCTCCAGACAAGCTAGTAGCTGTTCTAGCAAAAACTACGGCTTCTTTTCAGGGGCAAGTTGAGACATTTTATTATCTACGTACTCACTGAAGCAGGGGAACCACAAGATCTTTTATTGCGATGGCTTACGCCATCGTCATTATTGCGCACAGAAATAGGTGCGGGTGGCGGCACGGGAGACGGTGCTGGCGATGAGGAATCATTCTCATCGTCTGAACTAAACATGCAATAGCGAACGCTATTAGCACGTTTATTAGATTGAGCCCCCTTATTCGAAGGCTCATAGTCAGCTGCCTGACGACTATCAGGCGACTATTCTAGTCTCCCGAGTCGGCCATTTCGCCCGACTCGCATTCGTAGTCGACCTCCAAAGAGCGGTCGCATTTACATGGTGAATCACCACGTGCACCCGCAACATCTAGATGTTGCGGAAGAAGATGATACTACGGCAGACGGAACGTCTGCCGCAAGAGACAATAATGCGTCGCCCGCGGCTGCATGAACCGCAGCCGAAGGCTCCGCACACCGCATGGACTTGTTAACCATGCGATAGAATTAAAAACGATGTTTCTGACCAATCAACATCGTTTTAATTAAGTATTCACACAGTGACCACTCTATCCAATGACAGTCAGAGTTATTGTTGTTATGGGAGGGGTGGTAACGGGGTGTATCGTTACATGAAATTAACACTTTAAGGTTGTTAATTTATATATTATTCAAAAGGTAGAGAATATTTGGAGAATATTACCTTAAGTAGTAATATTCAGAAAGCATATACATTAGTAGATATAGGCCATTATATCAACTTGCTCCGCGGTCCAGTCAGCTCCAGTCAGCGCTGGACGTGCGCAAAGAGAGAGAGTCAAATAAGATTTTATTCACATGTTTAGTATTAGTTTATAATTAAGGTAGTATTTTAAGATAGAAGCAGAAGAGCTTATTATATTAATGCAGTTTCATTTAACTTTCTTTAAAGCAAGTGTGTAACGGGGCACTGCGACTTGTACTGTTTCAGTACAAGTCCACTTCACACTGCTTCAGATGTGAGTGGTGCCTCTCGTTAGGTGACGTACACTGTACGTATAGAGGAAGACTTCTCTTAAGGCAAGTTAGCTTAAGAGTGTAAAATGAAAACTGTATTAATATAGTTAAGTGTCTTGTTAATCTATCTTTGTAAATGTTGTCTTAACTATAAACTAATACTAAACATGTAAATGAATTCTTATCTATCTTATCTCGTAACTCTCTTTGATTACTTCTACAGCTGATTAGTCTGCGGAATAAATAGACATAATGGTCTATACCTATTTATGGATAAGAATTCAGGAAATTACTATTTAAAGTAATTTCCTCCAAATATTATCTACCTTTTGGATAATATTAATTAACAATCTTTTATTGTTAATTTCATGTAACGATACACCCCGTTACATCACCCCTCCCTTAAACGACAATCACTCTGAATGTCATTAGGTGGAGTGGTCGCTAAATGACCACTTAATTTTTAAAATGATTTTGATTGGTCAGATCCATCATTTTAAATTCCATCGCATGAAGGAACAATTCATGCGGGGTGAGGATAGTGTTGAACCTTCGGCTGCGGTTCGTGCAGCCGCGGGTGACGCATTGTTATCTCTTGCGGTAGACGTTCCGTCTACCGTAGTGTCTTCCACTCGCACAACACTTGGTGTTGCGAGTGCACGTGGTGATTCACCACGTGAGTACGACCCCTCTTTAGAGGTCGATTATGAGTGCGAGTCGGACGAAATGGCCGACTCGGGGAGGATGGAACAGTCGCCTGATACCCGTCAGGCGGCTGATTATGAGCCTTCGAATGAGA
>NW_027152213.1:1553103-1622961 GCF_004359215.1 Bremia lactucae | reverse complement strand
ACCACTCGCAACTGAAGCAGTGCGAAGTGAACTTGTACTGAAACAGTACAAGGCATAGTGCCCCAATACATTGAGGGCCTTGTCCGTCAGTATGACGAGACCCACCCGATGGTTCAGAAGGTCCATAAAAAGCACGCTCCCCTGGCGCCTATAAATCGATTGTAAAACGTCAATCGCATCGCGCATCTCGATAGAGATGCGAGCCCTTCCCCAGGGCGAAGAAAAGGAATAGACATCCATTTTAATTGCTTCATGTTGTCAACACAACACGGACAGGGATTACCCACGTGAGGCTTGGAAGTCCTGCCTCGCGTGACATCCGTAGCCGGACTTCGCGTCCAATGTATTTGATATTGGGAATGAACGCACTCCAGGCTTGCATCAACGAGATTTTATTTCGTTTGTTGTTGCCACTATTACCATCGATGCTTAGAAAAACATCGAGATAGAAATCTTCCTCAGCGAAAGTTCTTCGCGCTGATATCAAGGCTTTGTCACAATAAATAAAGGATATTTATTGTGAAGAGTAGTCTCTCCAGACAAGCTAGTAGCTGCTCTAGCAAAAACTACGGCTTCTTTTCAGGGGTAAGTTGAGACATTTTATTATCTACGTACTCACTGAAGCAGGGGAACTACAAGATCTTTTATTGCGATGGCTTACGCCATCGTCATTATTGCGCACAGAAATAGGTGCGGGTGGCGGCACGGGAGACGGTGCTGGCGATGAGGAATCATTCTCATCGTCTGAACTAAACATGCAATAGCGAACGCTATTAGCACGTTTATTAGATTGAGCCCTCTCATTCGAAGGCTCATAGTCAGCTGCCTGACGACTATCAGGCGACTATTCTAGTCTCCCGAGTCGGCCATTTCGCCCGACTCGCATTCGTAGTCGACCTCCAAAGAGCGGTCGCATTTACGTGGTGAATCACCACGTGCACCCGCAACATCTAGATGTTGCGGAAGAAGATGATACTACGGCAGACGGAACGTCTGCCGCAAGAGACAATAATGCGTCGCCCGCGGCTGCATGAACCGCAGCCGAAGGCTCCGCACACCGCATGGACTTGTTAACCATGCGATAGAATTAAAAAAGATGTTTCTGACCAATCAACATCGTTTTAATTAAGTATTCACACAGTGACCACTCTATCCAATGATAGTCAGAGTTATTGTTGTTTATGGGAGGGGTGGTAACGGGGTGTATCGTTACATGAAATTAACACTTTAAGGTTGTTAATTTATATATTATTTAAAAGGTAGAGAATATTTGGAGAATATTACCTTAAGTAGTAATATTCAGAAAGCATATAATTAATACATATAGCCATTATATCAACTCGCTCCGCGATCACTCCTACAGCAGATTAGACGCGGAATAAATAGACATAATGGTCTATACCTATTTATGGATAAGAATTCAGGAAATTACTATTAAAGTAATTTCCTCCAAATATTATCTATCTTTAGATAATACTAATTAACAACCTTTTAGTGTTAATTTTTATGTAACGATACACCCCGTTACAAAGTGTTTCAAAGAGAGTCTCCCTGTGCACGTACAAGTGTACGTGTAGTGACGTGAGGCACCACTCGCACTGAAGCAGTGCGAAGTGGACTTGTACTGAAGCAGTGCGAAGTGGACTTGTACTGAAGCAGTGCAAGTCGGCAGTGCCCCGTTACACTGGGTCATTTGGAGGTGCAGTGATGAGGCCAAGCTTCACCTTTGAAATTACACTAAAGTTAAATTCCGGCGGGTGCATTCCTTGAGCTATCTAAAAACTCAGAGCATACAATAAACAAGTCATTCTGTCGCCTCTCTGGTCTTTACAGTGCCTGCAGGACTACAAGAATGATTCGAAGATTCTGAGGCGTGCGCTTTAACATCAAATTTGCTCGTGTTTTGTCATAGTAATAATAGTAATGCGGACTGAATTAATCACTTTCTTTAAAATAATTAGTCGGTATTTCGGCTCATGCGCAACATTAAAAGGCTCCATAATCGAAAGAATCATTTATCAGTTATTATTAAATTGTTGAATTTAGAAACGACTTCCATGCAGCGCCTTGGTGTCGCCATTGCTACCATTCCTGCCTTATTGCATAACTATGTCGCTAGCGGCATCTCTGACTTACCAGCGCCAGTTCGTTCGAGGGATATGATTGATTACTTGCAGTGCCAAGTATGTCAGACACCGGAGCTTACAGGCAGCGTGCAGGATTCGGCGTGTGACTACAAAACGGTTGACAAGGCAGTAAACGAGTACTTTCATCCACTTCTACACGAGCTGTCGCAACTCACGTTCTTTCGATACTTTAAAGTGGATATTGGCAAGGAGTGTCCTCACCTACCGTGGCAAGACGACGGTATGTGCGCGAGTATTGACTGCGCGGTGTGCGAGTGTCCGTCGCACGAGATTCCAGCACCCTGGAGTCAATTGGATCTGCAGGAGCGGTTAAGCAGGGAGAAAATGCGACAGCCTTGCGCTGAACAGACTGGCGAAAGCATTTTGTCCAAGGTCGAGCGCAAAAATGCAGTGGCTGGCGAAAGTTTTGAAGAGTGGGAGGAAGTCTCTAGTGCCAATGTGTGGGCAGCACAGGGGGAAGAGGAAGAGACGATGACATATATCAATTTACTGGAAAACCCAGAGCGATATACAGGGTACAGTGGCGTCCAGGCTGAACGCATCTGGAAGGCCATCTACGAGGAAAATTGTTTTGTTCCTTTGGAAGATAGTGTTTTAGATGATTTATGTTTAGAAGAGCGTGTGTACTACCGCCTCATTAGTGGGTTACAGGCATCAATTAATACGCATATTGCGTTGACGTACAAATTTGGCGACAAGTGGGGTGTGAATCCATCGCTATTTGTTCATCGAGTGGGCAAGCATCGTGAACGACTGCAAAATCTATATTTTGCCTACCTATTTGTCATGCGTGCAATTAGCAAGTATCGTCACGAATTGCTCGCATACGATTATGACACAGGCAACGCTGCTGACGACATTCGTGTGAAAGAAATTCTGCACCAGCTTCTTTTAGAGGGATCTGACGATACTCGGGCATCGGGAATCTCCTGTCCAGCTTATGCTGAGTGTTCGTCCGTGTTGTCTGGATTTGACGAGAGTGCGCTCTTTCGCGTGCAAGCCGATGGGTTATCGACGGACCAGCTTGAACATGCCAAACATGAGAAAGAGCAGCTCGAAGTCCAATTTCGGAAAAAGTTTCAAAACGTGAGTCGCATCATGGACTGCGTTACGTGTGAAATGTGTCGCCTTTGGGGAAAGCTGCAGATTATGGGACTGGGAACAGCAATTAAAATTTTACTTGCTGAAGACGTCTCGACGATTCCAAAGCTCCACCGTAACGAGCTTATTGCACTAATCAACGTTGCAAATAATCTTTCCCGCAGTGTGGATGGCGTAAGATTGATGCGAGAGCTTGAATTTATTGAGGCAGTGAAGCTATTTAGCTTGGTCAGCGGTGGAGCTATTTTTGTTGTGCTGGTCCTAATTGTCGTCATCCGCAAACGCATCATCAGAACGCGCAAACATGACAAGCAAGCTTGAGAATTTTCAATTGCTGGCAGAGATACAAAATTGCATTAAAGAGATATTTTAGTACTTAAAAAACGCGAAATGTTCAGCACACCTTTATTAGAGCATGTAGAAAGCTACTGGAAATACTACGAGTATTCCGTTCTCGAGCAATGGAAAGAATGGGCGTAATGCTTTGAAGTATTTTTAGATACAAAAGGCTAGTGGAAACGGCATTACTCATTTATTCCAATTTCACGGTCCAATTACTGATCTGCATAATAGAAGTAAGCACGCTAAATAGAAAACAAATGCTCATTTAGTATCAAAGCTGAAACATCTATGATTAAGTCATTCGAAGAGATACTTATCGTCACCTATTCTAAAAAGTATTTTTAATAGAAACGAAAGACAACGTCGTTAGTCTGTACTTAAAGCATATCGCAGAACACAGCATCTATCCACATCAACTATTTTCTAAGTTGACCACCTACGCCACTTTTTGTTGGCATGAATTCCGTTGAGTTTTCAAAATCTTGTTACTTATTTGATTTCGGCATTGCAGATAGTATGGTACCACCAGATGTTTCACAATATTCCTAACTTCGCATATACGGTATTCTTCATCCAGCACATTCGCATCGTAGCCAATTTGCCATGCAATATCACAGCGTGACGAATTTAATGTCAGTTCTTCCAGTGAGTCGACAAAGCGGTCTGCCTCGTTTAAACTTTCAAAGAAACCTAGTCGGGTATTGACCTCGCTACGACAGTGCAACAACCGCGCCATTTCGTGCAGATCGTACTATGGGTGATACTGTAGTCCCCAAAACTCGCCTTTCAGGTACCGAATACAAGCACTTTGCATCGTAGCAAACACATTTGACGCAAGCTGTAACCCTCCCGATTGAATCACTCGCACCTCGTCTTTATGGCTGCTAAAACCGTCAAACACCGTCGTTTTGCCCTCGTACATTGGGTGTGCACGGCCTGCAGCGTTAAGGCGGATTTTTCGAGCGACGCCCAGCTCATTGCCTCGTGAATTTTTTTGCACATCACCTTCAGCAGTCACGACGGCCAGCTGCAATTCAAAGCAACTACCGAACTGTGGCACACCATGAGCGAAGCACATACGGGCAAGGCCTATCATCTATCTTACTGAAGGGTCTGTGTGCTCATGAACAGCCAAGGAAGAACCCGACCAGCCCACACTATGGTACTGACAACCACGAGTCGCAATTAGGTAGATGCGCTAGGCAATGCCACAAGGATGTCATACCTTGGTCAGATCTGGCGGTTGAAAGCCAGAGTCGACGGGATAAATGACGTCGTAGGTAGCAGAGCGGCCGATGCTGTATTTCGTGGCCTTGACGAGCATATTAGCATATAGCTGTCCGGCAGTGGTGCCCCCCCTGCCTTCAGACCTTTTCGCCCAGCCTTGACGTAGCCGTCAATGACAAGAAATCGAATTGCATCATCAGGTGTCGACGTCGCAGCCGTATATGAAGACTGCAACATCCGTGCTTGCAGACGCCCAGCGAGCTGCGAGCGAGGAGTTTGACGCCAGAACGTTCTCATACGTGTAGTAAGATCAACGGAACAAGTTCATCTTGCTAGAGAATATTTCGTGTTCATTGCAAGTTTTCCTGAGATACGCTTAATCGTCCTTTTCATTTAAAAGACTCTATCTGTAATATTTGTCCTTTCTCGCAAATGATATTGGCCTTTTCGCGCTTCCTTCTCCTCTGCAACTCAAAGTCAGCGACGTTTGGTGGCACTAGCGAACGAATCTTAGTTCAGAAAATCGCGTATTGTTTGAAAATGTTTCGCCACGCCGCTGCCCGCGTACGATGACAATTGTTATGCCAAAAGCACTTTAGATCTACTCACTTCTTGTATGTACCACTTGCGGCGATCTATTACCAGGCTGCACCTATTCCTTTCCAGCGTGGATTCGCTGCGTCCGCGTACGTAACAGTGCAGAACGTTTAGAAGTTGATGATGCCAACTCATACTATGAAAGTAGGCTGAAGGTGGACAATCCGTACACGGGTGAGACCTTTTGTGAGGTTGCATACGACTCAAAAGCTATTGCACATGCCAAACTCGACGCGGCTGGGAAAGCGCAGCTCGACTGGAAGAATGTGCCGCTGAGCGAGCGCCAGGCATTGTGCACCAAGTGGACTACCGTGCTTAAGCGCAACGCTGACTCGATAGCTCATGAGATCTCTGGCATGATGGGAAAACCCGTGAAGCAAGCGCAGAATGAGATCAACGGCACAATTGACCGTGCAATGTACGAAAGCTTTATATAAAGAACTCTATAAGATAAACAAACCAACCCTCCATGTGACGGTATGGCATATTTTTGTAGGGCCCTAATTGAACTCTCGGATGAAGCCCTTCGAACGGATTATTTTCCAGAAGCAAATGGGCTCTTTCGTCAAAGTACTTGCGAACCTGTTGGCGTCGTTTACATTATTGTATGTCATTGGCACTGTAATCATCATTAAAAAGTCGCTTAAACGTTTTTTTGAATATCTTGTTGTAGGCGCCTTGGAATTATCCTCTCATGACAGCAGTCAACTCCATCATTCCTGCTGTTTTGGCAGGAAATGCAGTGCTGTTGAAACATTCGCCTCGTACTCCCCTCTGTGGAGAGCACTTTCAAAAGACATTTGAACAAGCCGGTTTCCCGAACCACGTGCTTCAGTCGTCTTTTGTAGAGCATGACACCGCTTCGGAGATCATCCAACGCTCCGAAACAGCGTTTGTTTCCTTTACAGGGTCCGTGCGAGGGTACGTGCCATGTTATTGAAACGAATTTCATATTGTGGTATCATTTTGATGTGGCTACTGGATACATGAATAGTGGACGCGAAGTTCAACAAGCAGCAAGTCATCGTTCAATTGATGTGACGCTGGAGCTGGGCGGAAATGTAAGCTAGCTTCTAATAATCATGTGAGAAGGACTGATATGCATTGTTGCGTAAGGACGCTGGGTACGTGTCCGCCTTGGCGGATGCTGAAGTCGCAGCCGAAAGTCTTGTGGAAGGTGTTTGCTACAATGCGGGCCAATCTTGCTGTGGTGTGGAGCGAATTTACGTTCACGAATCGAGGTACGACCAATTTGTGGAAAAGGCAAAAAGCCTGTTTGAGGCGTATACGTTAGGCAACCCAATGGAAGCGAATACGTCCATGGGTCCAATGGCACTTCCTACTGCACCAAAAGTGCTTGATGCTCATGTAAGAGATGCTATTAGAAAGGGTGCTATTCAGGTAACGGGTAAGGGTATTGTTACCGACTCTACTGGAAATGGCCGCTTTTACGCTCCTTCTTTATTGGTGAATTGCAATGGCTCGATGGACATTATGAATGAGGAATCCTTTGGACCAATCGTCGGTGTGGAGCGCGTCTCCTCGGATGCTGAAGCCATTCGAAAAATCAATGAGAGCAAGTACGGACTAACGGCCTCGGTCTTTACGTCAGATCGTGACCACGCTATGACTTTAGGCTCACAGATCATTGCTGGAACGATTTACATGAACCGCTGCGATGTGCTCGACCCGTATCTCCCATGGACCGGCCACCGTGATTCCGGCAAAGGCATCAGTCTTTCCAAGCACGGATTCCGTGGTGTCACGAAGCTAAAATCGGTAATTACAATTAGCGCTCATACCTTTCGTTTCTGCCCTCTCATACTGACTTCTTAACGTATCTTTAGTGGAACTTTCGTACTTAGGCAATACGACCTTTGAGCTCAAGAAAAATATAATTTCTTTTCTATACCGGCCGACACCTTAGACTTCGCTGGGGCCTCCAAATGGGTCTACACGTCCCTCGCTTGTCACGTAGGCAGAGGATATGCCACCATCAACCATAAAGGACGTACCAGTGATGTACGAAGAGTCATCACTCGCAAGAAAGAGAGCAGCCTTGGCCATCTCAGCAGCCTCTCCAAAGCGTCCCATCGGCACGTGCACTAGACGACGCTGTTTCTTTTCCTCCGAGTCGAGAAACTTTTGCAGCAGCTCTGTATTAAGTGGTCCCGGGCATAAGGCGTTCACACGAATGTTCTCACGGGCATGGATAGTCGCCAACTCACGAGACATTGCAATGACGGCGCCTTTGCTAGACGTATAGGCGAGTTGAGGCGTAGCTGCGCCCAGGATGCCCACGAACGAGGCCGTGTTGATGATAGAACCGCCACCTGCACGAAGCATTGCGGGAATGCCGTACTTGCACCCAAGAAAGACGCCTTTAACATTTATGTTCATAGTCAGATCCCACACGTCCTCCTGCGTATTGATGGCATCGTCATCGGCACTGTGCATGATGCCGGCATTATTAAATAGCACATTTAGAGCGCCAAAGTCCTTCTCAGTCATCTTAACCATATTTTCTACATCCTTGGCGCTTGATACATCGACCTGAACGGCGACGGCCACTGTGTCGTTCTTTCCTAGCTTCTTCAGCTCCTCGTGAACGAGCTGGACCGTCTCGGCCGCAGCATTCACGTTGATGTCGGCGCAGACGACGGCTTTAGCGCCCTGCTTGGCAAACAAAATGGCCGATTTGCGACCGATACCCCCAGCGGCGCCCGTGATCACGGCCACTTGGCCAGCGAGGCGATGTCCGACGACGTGCATGGCATACGAATCAGAATTAGGATACCTTTTTACTAATAAGCAGATGGTGTAACAGCTTTTGTGCGAAAGGATTTGGCTACAGCTATACTGCTCGCATAAATCCGACAACGCTGCAAATCTTAAATCGCCGTGTCACCACTATCTGCACAAAAATGTCACCATATTGCTTTTTGTCCCTTGAAGCTGGCTTTCTTGCGTTTCAGCTTTTTATCGAGCCATGCTTTCTCGCTTCTCGAGGCGTTACTGCCAACAATCGTCTAGCGCCTTGCGTGCACTAAGCTCAGCTAAATGCTTATCTTCTCCGCTAAATATATTAATTATCGATGGCTACGCGCTCGAGGGCCGCGCTGATCTCGAAGCTGGCGGAGCCAGTACTGCTGGCAAGCTGTACACGAATCTGCTTAACGAAGCAGCACCCACTGGCGTGGTAATCGCGGCAGACGTAGTGTACCCCGCTGACAGCGATTTTGAGATGCCTACAATACATGATGTGAGCCGAACATTTTGGTAATTACGAGCACAACTGATTCTTCTTTGGCCGACATTTTATTTATAGTACCACGCCGTTGCATGGACGGGCTGCTCGCTGACAATTCATAACGTCAAAGACATTCGTGTTGTTAAACAGATTAGTATTGCTCAGAAGATTTTTGAAGCGGGTATGACTATGGCACATATCATTTGCGAATTTAGAAACCAAGAGGCTAAGTCACTTTGTCACAGGGATTCCACAATATGGTAGCTGCTGGGCGGCTCAGATCGCAGTAGCTGCTTCTGGAGGCCATTGTGGTTTAAATCCACGCGGTCGGGAGATGGGTGTTGCTCGCAAAATTGAGCTGACTCCAGAGGGCCGTGCACACCCAATGTTCGAGGGAAAGCCGTCAGTTTTTGACGCTTTCACTAGCCACAGCGATGAGATAACCCACATGCCTCGTGGAGGCCTGACCCTATGTGGCAACGACTTTACTGCCGTCCAGGCTGTGGCAGTGCGCCACGAGAGGGGTGATTTCTGGGCTGTGCAGTACCATCCGGAGTATGATCTTCACGAGCTTGCCCGACTCACGTACTGCCGTCGAGCGAAGCTCGTGGAGCTTGGATTCTTTACAGATTTCATAAGCGCCGATCGTTACATAGACGATTTGGAGAATCTTCACATCGATCCATGTCGCTATGATATTGCATGGCGCCTTGGATTGGACGCCGACGTCATGGACGCGAATATTCGCCACTGCGAGACGCGCAACTTCATTAAATATCTCGCGATACCGTATAAATTGACGATGGCGACTAAGTAAACAAAGCACATAAGTTGGATTATAGCATAATCTCAAAGTGTTTCCACAGAAAACCGTAGCAGAAACAGTTTTATTAAAGACGCATCTTTTTATTTTTGGCAATTTCTTACAATTCGTCCGAGTGTCGGATGGCAGCCATGTATAGGGCATTCCTCTGATCAGCCACTGCAGTAAAAGGCGTCACCTTAAGATCCTACAGCAAAAAGTTTACAAAATATTTACGGCTCCGTGCTTATCTCCTGGAGCTTTTTCTCTTCACATCGTCCATTTGGATGGTGAGACATTGTGCAGCGATACGTTTTTAGCATCCTCGACAATTGCAGGATGGCCGGCGCATCGTACTTTCTTGTTTAGGCAAAGTATTAGCTTCAAGTGTGACGCATGTACTGGATGTGGGTATGTACAAGTCAGAGCCTAAGGTGTAGTAATTTTATCTGAGCGTAAAATAGCGAGCGATATTGCTGCGGTCAATGTAATGGGGCAGACTTCGGCTGGATAACCGCTAGTATTGTACAATTCACATGCACCGTTTTACTATTAAAAGAAGGCAATATCATTAAAATCCAGCTTGTAACGGGGCGTTACATAAATATTATCTCCTGTAAGAGGTAGAAACAAATATTATTTCGTATCAAAGGAAATAGATAAAGAAGTACAAACTTATTATCTTTTATTAATTTGACTCAATAATTCCAATACTAACAAATATGGTAACATTGACGCAATAAGACTTCAGTTCTATTGATTGGTTGATTTAAGCTTTGATCAACCCCACCAATCGTCACAAGACACAATTTTGCGGTGCGGAAGTAGGCGTCATATATAGTTAGCTAATTAGTAGATAGAAGATCGTAATGAGAAAACTTAGTATATTAATACAGTTCTACTTTTCCCCTATTCTATGCCTTAGAATTTACATTTAGTATCAAAGCTTCTTAGCTACTAAAACATTTCTCTGTACTTCGTGTACGCAAAGTAGTCGAGGCATTCCACCTTCACTGTAATCAGTGTAGTTGACTAGTACTGTTACCAGTACTAGCATAATGTTGAGGAGCTCGTAAAATCAGAGGAAGACTTTTAGACTCAATGAGTCTCTTAGTTCTATGGAAATAATGTGGTTTAATAACTCAGGGAGTCGTACAAGCTATTGAAGCTTTAAGAATCCTAGTTCAAGGGATTCAGGGGCTCGTAGAGCCAAGAGGCAACTAGTGCCCGAGAGTATGTACCTTAGAAAGGCTTGTATCTCTTACAGATCAATGTGCAAGCCTTAGGAAGGCACTAAACGCTTTAAGATCAATAGAGGAACTGCACTTAATTAAATTATTTAAATCTTAAAACCTTACCCTATCTAATTTAAAAAAGATTTCGGCCGCCAGATTTATATCTGGCGGCGACCACATCTGTCACCCATAATAATTGGGATTTTTGGTAATGAACTATTTTAAATAGGATACAAGGGTATTTACCCATAAAGTAAATGTACCACAACAACGGTTCTCCAATCAATGTGTGCCCCAATACACCCTCCCCCATCAGACTGTTTACACCGAGTGAAAACATTCGCTTCATTTCCTTTTTGAGGTTAAAACATAAACAGCGTACCCTTTGGTTTTGGTTTGCAATCCCGTTGTCTTATGACAATTATTGGTGAGTCACAGACTATTAGCACCTTCCTCGACGATGAGGGAATAATGGACTATGATTTTCTCTCTTCATCAGAGAATGAGGAAAAAGAGCGTCGCTCTTACACGCCTTCTCCTATGGATAAACGTCGGCGGGCCCCGAATCCGTTTCCAGCACGTGGTGCCGCCGATGTCTTCACTGCATTGCCCCGCAATGCAGGACACAGGACCTTGAGTCCAACATTATTACGAATCCGCTCAATGAAGAGCAAGAGCAAGCAATCCTCATAGAGGAACAAGTTCGTCGACGAGCTGCCGAGATAGCGAAAGCTTAAGCTCATAGTGAATATAGATTAACTCCGCTAAGTGTGGACGAGCGTCTCAAAGAGATAGCGGGTCACAGCTTGGCCATCTGGATCTCGGGTGACCCGGCGAGGACGCCGGATGAGATCGCTGCCCGCGACGCTCCTCATGAGCAATACCTAACGCCAAAGGTAATGACGCGAAGCCAGTATCCGACGCGTTTACGTGATCAAGCCCGTGCAGCTTCGGTGACGTCCATGAGGGAAATTCCGATCGTTTTGCTTTCGAACGAAACATGGAGTGAAAAAGAAGTCTCATTTGAGAACTGAATCCACCGGGCCCGCCGCCTTGTAATGTTTGGAATATCAGAGAGTCTGCGGATATGGATGATGTTCGTTTGGAACGGAAGCTTCACTTCGACTTCGCCAAGCATAAAACTAATGGCCAGTTACGTGCGGCATTTATGTTACAAAACCAGGGAAGACCTAACCGATATTTCAGTGATTCGGCTAACCGTGCCACCATGGATCGAAGCCGCACTGAGACTATAGATCCACCTATTCCAGCTTATAATGGTGGGAGCGTCGTTTGACGCAAGTTGACCCTGAGCGTGGCGCCCAAAACGTCAACGACGAACGGCAATCTTGCCGAAGGGGTACCTCAAATTCCCAAGAGTTTTCAAAAGATGGGTATCCCAGCCGATTCACCAGATACTGCTATTTGACCTTACGACGACGTCGCTTTATGAGTTTTCCACGTGAAACTGAAGGTTCCCTCGCGCATCGAGCAGCGTTAGAGGGGCCGAAATCTCGACGAAAGCATTTGATGCTCTACAGCACGAAATACACCTTTTTCATGAGAGCCTTGCTCGAATTAAGGGCTATTTTGAGGCGGTTGGAACCCTTCTTTCGATGCTAAACGTCAGCAACCTCGTTCAGAGGACCAGCAGGTTATCCTGGTTAAGATGCAGCAATCTGCACCACGACCGCCTGTCTCGGCGCAAGCGCATTCAAGTTCACGTGGGAAAAGTTCCGGTATGGCTTCACACGCCTAGCGTGTGAAGCCATATCGGAACTTTTCCTGCGTACACACCCAGTGTTCTACGAGAACGCAGAACACTGGGTGTGTACGCAGCTTGCTAGGAAGGTTTAGAGTGTAAGCTAGGCTCTTCTTGGCCACGACCGTAAATGGTCCAATAAGCGCGGGCGCAAATTGTCTTGAAGACCGCAGAAACCAAGTTAGAAGGTAGATTTTTAGCGTTTAATAAACTCGGTCTCCGACTATATTAGAATTAATACAGCTTCTGGCTTTGGCGTCTGCTTGTTCTTTTTGTTTGGCTTGGCTATCCGCCGTCGTATCCCTTACATGTCTTAAGACACTAAATCGCGTCGCGAGAAACTCGCTTACTTGTTTTCGAATGGTAACAGGGCTGCTATCAGCAAGCCTATCGGCCAATTCTCCCCTACCAAGCCCTGAACCACGCAGTGGTTTCGTTAATGGAACGCGCGGGTAGGTAAGACCGTTTACATAGAGCGTAGTATAGCCTGTAGAGGCATGAACAGCGTTATTTAATGCAAACTACACTACTGGGAGCATTGAGCTCCAGCGCTTTGTTGTCTAAGCACACACGCTGCATAAAACGTCTTCAATGACGCGATTGACACGCTCAGTTTGACCATCGGTCTGTGGATGGTCCGTAGTGGACAGGTGCCAAGCACTCGTGAAAGTGATTTCCAGAATTTACCCGTGAAACGGGGATCCCGATCAGAGACAATTGCCACTTGCAAACCGTGTTGTCGAGACACGCGATCGATAAACAGCTTAGCTGTACCCTCTCCATCAATTGAATCCGGCACGGCCGCTAAGTGAGCCATTTTGCTTAAACGGTCAACAAAGACCACTATACCGGAGTTAACGGCTGAATCTTTCGGTAGCCCAAAGACAAAATCCATTTTAATGGACTCCCAGCAACCTATGGGTACGGGCAGACTTGCCAGATGCACAGCATACTGATGGAATCTTAACACCCTATGGGCACGGGCAGACTTTCCAGATGCTCGCAGAGGGTTTAACCCGTTGGCAAGTTTCGCGTGTGGAAACATATGTGCTGACCCATACTAAAGTTTGGGCCACCAATAATATCTGGCTTACAGAGTCGTAGGTCTTATCTCTACCGAGATGACCACAAAGGACAGTATCGTGTCAATTTATTTTTGCGCATACACTCGAGCACTGCTCGCAATTGGTGTAAATGGTTTTCCACATCTGCTCCGCACGACTATGGACAAAATTTTATCAAAATAAGTCCGTGCATTACCTCAATGAGGGCGGGACAGTTGTGTCATTCGACGACTAAATGTTGCCGGGGCGTTGGAAAAACCTTGTGGTGTAACCAACCACTCCCATAGCATACCGCTTGGGGTGCTAATCGCTGGAAGCGGGATATCGTTAGCTCGCATGAGCAGTTGGTAATAAACATCGCTTTAGTCAAGTGCACTGTACATTGTACATCCCACCATATTGTTCTAAAGAACACCCTTTCTAGAAATAGGGATTTGTGTTGGTATAGTGGCAGTATTAAGCTTATTATATATAAGATGAACAATGCGCCATTTACCATTTGGCTTTTTGACAAAATGTAGGTGTCGGATAGGGAGATTTGCTTTCTCGTACAATTCCAGCATCGTGCTTAGCACGGAAGAAATCGACAATGACGTCACACTGTTCCCTTGGTAAAGGCCACTGTCGTGTGACTTAGTATTTGGTTCCCGGAATCAAGTCAATTTCATGACGGACGCCTCTATCCACGAAAAAAAGATGGTGGATTGGTACATACTACATCTTGGAATTCCTTAATCAAGGAATTAAGTGATCCTACGGATTTTAATGCTCGATGACCCACTCCGTCATCCAGGACAGCTTCGTCTAGAAGTGGCGATGAGTTTAACTCAATCGCTGGTCGAATGGCCACCATCTCAGATAAGTCCCAGCCTTTGAAGCCCGACCGCACTCATCAATAGACATTCCTTCTAGCTCTAAAGAGCATGTAACGAAGGGATTGTCGCAAGGCTAACTTCTCCCTCGATGTTACCGGTCACACCATTTACAAGTGTATGCAAATATATGCTCGTATCGCTTTGTGAGGGTATAGACGCATCACGTCTCCCCTGCCTCGGAGTAGAGACAATACGCCTCTTAGAGGACGGGATATTTACGTCCCCAAAATTTTCAGCTTGTATTAAATTTATACCAGAGCTGGTGTCTATTTCGACATCCGACAAGGAGTTAGGTAACTCAACTTCCTTGTCCAGCGACCGTTTACGTGTCACTTCACGTGCATTAGAAGTGTTTGACCCGAAATGCCCTTGACACTCAGTATGGTGCTACCTCGGCCGACCACACTGGGTGGACTTAGAGTGCCACTCCACGTATCTCAGGGGCATTACACCCTTGATGACTCGGCCTTAGGCCAACAATGCTTCAGCATTTAGTAAATCGTTATTACAACGAGTGGAGTACGTGCCGTTCCACCTCCTTTGCTGAGTCGGGCTCAGAATCAGTATTTTTAACATTGAAGTTTATTACTGAGACATTCCAGTGTCTAACACACTGGCAGACTTAGTCAATGACCCGCGCCAATAGCGCTTTTGTTGCCTAGCAAAGGTGGTTAATGACTCTTCAAAACTTTGCTAGGAACATTGCGCGTGGCGCCTAGGGTCTTAGACCTCCAATCGATCCCTGGCTCATGGCGTTCAAGCCAGGCCATACCAATGATGAGATCTTATCTCGAATCCGAATTAAGAACGAGACAGCGTTCCACACTGTCATGGTCCAGAAACTTCATACCTAAGGTCAACGAAACTTTAGGAACAGTCCCAGGCGATAAGCGCACAGTGATTTTTTATCACTTTCATGCGCTAAGCGAACAGTACTTTATCACTTTCATTCGCTAAGCGAAAAGTAATTTTATCGCTTTCATGCGCTAAGCGAACAGTGATTGTACTACTTTCATGCGCTTTAAGCGCTTCAACGTATTGTTGATCTCGCTCAAGGGAAAGACGTCGAGCATAACTGCAAGACCCTCCTGAGTCAATTAAAATTGAATATGGCTTATCAAAGCCCTTCGCAGTCTCTTGAGCGAATAACAAGACAGGCTTGTACTCACGCCCCGTGCCATTACGCACCGATCTTATTAAAGCTAGGTCCTGTTTACTCTCACCTCCTAGAGGTTCAACAGAGCCTAGGTCTTCTCCAGTAAGGAGCCCCGCACTTACTAGGTTTCGACGTTCTCCCGCACGTACCAGATTCTGGTATAGGTTAACATTGGTGCTCTTTGAGCTTTACGCGTATCTAGTAGGGGACAGGCCAGATGAAGGCGGGCACGTCGTAATACGGCCACGCTCTACTTAGACACACGCCCTAGCACAGCGAGGAAGCGGTTTAACCTGTTTCTCTGCGTGCAGTGAGGTAGTTGTGGTGGGCGCGTAAGCGACCTCACCCAACACACTAAGTACTCTGGTTAAGTGTCGTCACAGTAGCGGTAATTCGGCTCCTCGTGCGCACTTACCAAGTAGGAAGTAGTTTTTAGACTGATTTATATTTAATCGTATTAAATATAAATACCTATTTTTACCAATTAAAATGTCATCTCTATAGATAACACTTAATATGTATTGCGAGCGTATCTTTCTAGATACCTCGCGTAACGGATGACGCTAGCCGTCATCCCTCCTAATGTGAATGCACCCATGTGCATCACATACACAAGGGTTGGTCACAAATGTGCACTACACCCGAGTGCTGGGTCTAATTACTATTATTTAGTAATTGACCATCCCCTTAAGCACACCAAGTGTACTTAACGGGGACTGTGTAACATTAGGGCGACTTTAGCCCGTTACACCAGACATAACTGGTTCGTGCTTCCGCACATATAACAACCACGGATGTTCTTATGCCGTTCCGCAGCTTGATGATCCTCTTCTCCTTCCTTAACGAGGCTTAAATCCATGAGTTCCGGCCTACTAGACGGTACCGATTTGCTCGAAGAGCTTGTTCGGTAAACAAGCGTGCTAACACCAGCAGACTTATTAACGAACTCAGCGCGTAGCGCTATGGAAACTGCCTCTTCGAAAGAGCAGGATGGGATCGAAATAATTCCATCTAGGCAACGCCTTCATTGAGATCCCCCCACAAAAACAGCTACGACAATTGCTTCTTGCACCGGGTCTTGATGCATAGATGCAATGAGAGCTCTCAACTCCTGTATACATAGCCCCCTAGGTTCGTAAAACCTGTCGAATCGCTATGAGCCGTGATCGCATGCGAAAAAGCCTGATCAGTTGGTGCAAACATGCTAGTTATTGCTGTTTCAATGAATCTTATTGGGAATAAGTGTCATTTATGGACGTGCTGCACGATGGTTACCACTCCATGGATCTACCTCCGGGTTTGGAAATGACTATAGCCACCTTGTGCCGCTCTGTTAAGAACAAGGCGGAGTCAATGTAAATCTCAATCTGCTTAATCCAAAAAGGGAGGTATTCTCCCTCTCTTCCCTCAAATGTCTCTACACTGACAACTAGAGGGCAATCCTTAGGCTCTGAATCAGGTACAGAGATGTACCGAGTTGGCATAGTCGCCGCAAGGTGCTCCTGAACCTGACCGATCAGGAAGAATTCATATCGCATGAAGACTTCAAGCCTTGCATGCAGGACCTCTGGTCCCTGGGATATAACGAACTCTACATGCTTAAGCTTAAACAAAGTTTTGACCTTGTCATACGATATGCGTTGCGCCTCTGAAAGTACTGGAAACTCTTTGATGTCAGTGATTGCTTAATCTTATCAAGA
Organism: Bremia lactucae; assembly: GCF_004359215.1. Taxonomy (NCBI): domain Eukaryota; phylum Oomycota; class Peronosporomycetes; order Peronosporales; family Peronosporaceae; genus Bremia; species Bremia lactucae. The sequence goes on along the minus strand of NW_027152213.1, from coordinate 1,605,703 downwards.
CTCAGGCGTAAATTGACTACGAGTGCTACCAGGTGTTGCGGAGCTAACTCGCTCGTAAAGTCAGAGAGACTTTTAGACTCAACGAGTCTCTTAGTTCTATAAAACTAATTGGTTTAAAACCTCAGGGAGTCGTACAAGTTATTTAAGACTAATGAATCCTACTTCAAGGGGATTCAGGGGCTCGTAGAACCAAGTGGCAACTAGTGCCCGAGTGTGTACCTTAGAAAGGCTTCTATCTCTCACAGATAAATGTGCAAGCCTTAAGAAGGCACTAGAAGCTATAAGATCAAAAGGGGAAATCAAGTTAATCTTATTATTTAAATCTAAAAACCTTACCCTGGCTAATTTGAAAGAGATTACGGCCGCCAAATTTATATCTGGCGGCGACCACATTTTTTGTTACCCATAATAATTGGGATTTTAGTAACTCACTGTTTTAAATAGGATAGAAGGGTATTTTGCCTATAGAGTAAATGTCACAACAAGGGTTCTCAAACCAATGTGTGCCCCATTACAGAAAAGGTGCCCCATTACAGGTGGCCGAAATCTATTATATAGGGAAGTTTTACATTTCAAATATTATATAAAGTTCAGTTCCCCTTATGTCTTAAAGCGTTGAGTGCCTTACTTAGGCTTGCGCAGTGATCTGTGAGAGCACCAAGCCTTCATAAGGTTTATACTCTCGGGCACTAGTTGCAACTTGGTTCTGTGAGCCACTGAGTCCCTTGAACTAGGTTTCATTAATCTCTTCGAGCTTGTACGACTAAGTAAAGATATATATGACATAAATCTGGATATTTTTTTTATTTCTATACAACTAATTGAGTCTTGGAGTGAAAAGTCTTCCTCTGACTCACGATGATAGGTAGCTCCACTACAAATGATAGCACTAGTAGTCAATCTACGCTTGAGGCTTTATAAGAGAAAGCCTCTTCCGGCATCGGTTCCTTCCCCAAACTCATGAAAAATCGCGTAGCGTTTGAGAAGCTCAAAACTTATTTTGTGCTGGATCATATAGATCACAATATTTCCTAGGGCACAGAGGCTGTTGCTGCAAAGCTTGAAGCCTGTATGGAGTATTAATTGTCTCTTATTGGACAGGTGCAGGACCACTTAGCGGTATCTATGCCAACTGATACTTTTTTGTACCTGATAAGGAGCATAAGACTCGCCGTTTTGATGTCTGTGTTAAGTCATATGAGAGCAAAGAAGGAGAAAATCTCCTCTATTGGATCAAACAAATGGAAGTGGTTATAGCCTCATCTACGTTCCAACGTTACTGCAAAAACTGGCCATGGCTATTTCTAAGCTCGGTGGCAGAGCCAGTGAGAGACACTCACATGTTGCCCGTCTATAGACGAGTCATATTTTATGCAATGTATGCTATCCTATATTACATTTAAGGTTTGTAGACAAGCAAGTGGGATATCATTAACTATATAAATGCTTGATATAAGGGTGATTTGAGCATAGATGGTTTTATTTGTATAAGTCTGCTTAAATTTAAATTCACGTGGGATTCGCTGAAACAGCAACTAGTTTGCATGTTTGCACCGCCTAATAAGGCTTTCTCACGCGATCACGATTCTCATCGGCTCGTCGGGGTAAACGGACCCTAGGGGGCTGGCTATGCATCAAGATCCATTGCAATAAGTTGTTTGTTGGCCGTCTATGTGGAAGGCCTCATTGCGAGCATTCCTGGACGGAATTGTACCGATCTTATTTCTCTATAATTGAGGCGGCGGTAGCCGTGACGTTTCGCGCTGAGTTTGACTTCACGTCATCTCGCGTTGGTACTCAGATACGCCGTACAAGCTCTTCGAGCGCATCGAGATCGTCTAACAGACCGAAACTCATCGATCTAACATCGCTGAGAAAGGAGAACATGAGCTTCAAGCTGTGTAGCATAGACACAACCGTAGATTTTACATCTGCTGGAGCACTAAGCACTTCCACCCGCCTTATCCGTTGCGCAACTCGCACAAACCATAATCTGTACGGTGTGGAGGAACGGAGATACCCAGCAGGGGCGGTGCGCCCTACTGGGGAAGAACAAGGCTCTGCGAAACCTCTAGGAGATGAGGATAAAAAAACAGGGCCTAGCCTTCAAAGACTCCATGCTCTATGGCACGGGGTGCAAATGCAAGCCTTATATAAGCCTTGAGGCTATACCATCGTTACATGCTCTTGAGTTTTGGTCAGGCTTTAAATGCTAGTGACTTATCAGAGATGGTGTTCATTCGACCAGATACTGAGTTAAATTCATTGTTGCTCTTAGTAAAGCAATTTTGGAGGATATACGAAGGTGCGCGGCGATCCTTTAAGATCCTAAAGATCTATATTTTCTTTAGTTAGGAAATTTCAAGACGTAGTTGTCACAACTCACCGTCTGTTGTACCTCATGATAGAGGTGCAGGACGTAGAATTGACTTGGTTTTCGGGAACCAAATACTGTGTAACACAACAGTGACCCTTCTGTGTGACATCATTGACGAATTCTTCCGTCTTTTACACGAGGCTAAAATGGTAAGAGAGCGAATCGCCTTATTCGATGCCAAAATTTTGTGTAAGAAAGCCCAATTGTAAATGGCGCATTGTGCATACTCATAATAAAAATAATGCCTGCTACTATACCTTCGCAGATACCCATTTCTAGAAAGGACGTACTAAAAAGCAATATGGTGAATTGTGCAATATACAGCTCGCTTCGACTTAATCGATATTCACATCATCAGCTGCTCATGCGATCTAGTGTCATTCCACTTGCAGCGGTTGGCAGTCCAAAGGGCATTCTATGGGAGTGCCACAAGGGATTTCCAATACACCGTCTAAGGTTATTTGTCTAGTGACGCAACTGTTTTGTCCTTTTCGAGGTTATGCACAGGCTTATTTTGATGATTTTGTCCATAGTCGATGTGGAAAATCACAGAAACCATTTGCGAGCAGTACTCGAGTGCACGCGCACTAATAAGCTGTATGCCAATTCCTCAAAATGCATATTCAGTGCAGACGAAATTTCCTTTCTAGGATGCTTCATTGGAGAGCGAGGCCTTAGAGCAGACCCTGCTATGGTAAAAGCCTGAAAACCACCGTTGATTGGCTGGTTCCTAAAATCCGGAAGGATTTGCATTGCTGGCTAGGCCTAGTCAACTACAGCGAAAATTTACGCTGATGTGGCTCGGCCTTCATCTAATCTTCTTAACTAGGATACATTGGTGCTGGACGAGCACCTAAAATAAACCTTAATGATAGTATCATTTATGCTACGAATTTAGCCCCGACAAAATTAATCTGCCTTTCTGTGTCGTATGTGACGCATCTGATCTTGCCATAGGCAGTGCTCTGTTACAAACAGATGATGGTGCGCGTTATAGCGTTAAAGTCTAGACAGCTTAAAGCTGAGGAAAGGAGCTACCTTGTTCAATAAAAATAGCTACTTGGAATATAATATGCCTTTGTCAAATTTAGAGTACATGTGCTTGGCTCTAAGCCTTTGTGATCCGACAGATCATGCATTTTTACGCACCGCGACTAAGTCCCTCATCTCTCACAGAGAACAGCTCCATATCATTCGTTCATTGCTGAATATAATCTTTGAGGTCAAGTATGAGCCTGGAAAGCAATATGCTTTGACTGATGCGCTATCACGCAGGCCTGATCATGAGCTCGCTCATGTTACCACCGTGAGGTCGCCGATCATTGAACAGTGTGTAGCTTTATTACGCGCTCTTAGGAGCAAGGCGTTCAAAGCCTCGAAGGTTAAGTGTCGACACGATTGCGTGCGAGCTGATATCGCGCTCTTGGGAGCAAGGAGTTCAAAGCCTCGAAGGTAAAGTGTCGACACGATTGCGTGCGAGCTGATATCGTGATATCGATAATTGGCTATTGTTTTATTCGACTGATGCCGCGGATTTTCCGCGCATCGTGTTTTCTCACGATAGAAACCTTAAGTAACGAATCTTCTATGAGGCACATGATTCTGGTTTAGTGGTCATCAGTCGAAGAAAAACCCACGGCTCCGTAAACCAGAATAACTATTGGTACAAACTACTAATGGGTCAGTACCTGTGTTCGCACATGCAAAGCTTCCTAACGAATCAAACCCTAGGCACATGCAACGACACCGCTTGCCACTTTAACCGTACCCATTGGGTGCTGGGAGTGCATCCGTGTGGATTTTGTGTTTGGCCTCCCGCAAGATTCAGCCGGCAAAACAGGCATCATGGTCTTTGTTGACCAATTGATCAAAATGGATCATTTAGCGGCTGCGTCGGGTACCATTGATGGTGAAGATTTAGCAAAGCTCTAAATTGATTGCGTGTCGACAATACGGTTTGCTAATGGCAATTATATCAGGTAAGGACCCCGCTTCACGGGTAGGTTCTGAAAGCCAATCTTTCGAGTGGTTGACACCAAATTGGACATGTCCACAGCGAATCCACCGCAGCCCGATGGTCAAAATGAGCGCGTTACATTCTGTGCAGTGTGAGTGCTGACACACCAATGCGCTGAAGCATAATGCTCTCGGCTAATGAGTTTGCAGTTGACAACGCTGTGCAGCCTCTACTGGCTATACTACGTTTCACGTAATCGACCTTACACACCGGGGCGCTCCGTTAACGCTATCACTACGTGGTTTAAGGCTTGTACGAGGAGAGATAGCCGATCCGCATGCTGATATCAGTCCCATAACGGTTAAGAAACATTGAGAAACAGGTTAGCAAGTTTCACGCAACGCGATTAAATTTCTCCCAACGACATGTGTGGATCAAATGGCTGATAGTCAAGATAAACAAAAGGAACAAGAGAATGCTAAAGGCAGAAGCTGTAATAATTCATGTGTGCGATGTGACCGAGCATTACTTAATGTTAACAATCGACCTACAAACGTATTTTTGCGGCTTTTACACCAAATTGCGTCCGCGTTTTATTGGACCATTTACGGTCATGGTCAAAAAGGGCGTAGCTTGTACGCTAAACCTCCCGTGCAAGCTGCGTTCACACTCAGTGTTCTACGTTGGCTTCTAAAGCCTATCGAGATCCTACCCATAAGAATTGAAAGGCGCTGGGGCCGACCCAGTTGGCTGTGGCGCATATTGCTGCATCCTCATCAGGAGGTCTATGTAATGGGGCACACATCGGTTGGAGAACCGTTGTTGTGGTACATTTACTTTATGGGCAAAATACCCTTTTATCTAATTTTAAAATAGTTAGTTACTTAAATCCTATTTATTATGGGTTATAAATGTGGTCGCCGCCAGATAAAAATCTGGCGGCCAAAATCTATTTTCTTAATTAGCTAGGGTAAGGTTTAAATAATTAAATAAAGTTCAGTTCCCCTTTTGATCTTAAAGCGTTAAGTGCCTTGCTAAGGCTTGCGCATTGATCTGTGAGAGATAGAAGCCTTTCTAAGGTATATCCTCTTGGGCACTAGTTGCCACTTGGTTCTACGAACCCTGAATCCCGTGAACTAGGATTCCTTAAGCTTTGATAGCTTATACGACTCCCTGAGTTGTCAAATTCATTAGTTCAATAGAACTAAGTGACTCTCTGAGTCTGAAAGTCTTCCTTTGACTTTAGGAGCGAGGTAGCTCCGTTACACCTGGTAACACTCGTAGTCAATCTACGCCTGAGTCTTTACAAGACTAATTTCTCACGAAAATGGAAGAGGTTCCAGAATTGTCAGAAGCGCAACGCGCCGCGTATGACAAGCTTAAAACCTTATTCAGGCTTGAGCACGTGGAATTTATTATTTCCCAAGGACCAGAGGTCCTGCATGCAAGGCTTGAAGCCTTCATGCGGTACGAAGCTTCCCTGATCGGTCAGGTACAGGACCATTTAGCGGCATCTATGCCAACCCGGTACATCTCTGTACCTGACTGAGCCGAGGGCTCGCCTCTAACTGTAAATGTGAAGAAATTTGAGGAAAAAGAGGGAGAAAATCTCCCTTTTTGGATTAAGCAGATACAGCCTTGTTCTTAACAGAACGGCAAAAGGTGGCTATGGCCATTTCCAAATTTGGAGGTAGAGCCATGGAATGGGCACTATCGTGCAGCACGTCCATAATGGACGCTTTTCCCTCATGGGATTCGCTGAAACAGCAAATGACGAGCATGTTTGCACCGCCTGATCAGGCTTTTCGCATGCGAGCACGGCTCTTAGTGACTCGACAGGGTAAAAGAACCCTAGGGGACTTTGTCCAGGAGTTGAGAACTCTCATTGCATCTATTCATCGAGACCCGGTGCAAGAAGCAATTGAAGTGACCATCTTTATGGGAGGTCTCAACGTGGGCGTTGTCCGGACGGAATCGTTCCGATCTTATCCGGCTACATTCGAAGAGGCAGGTGTCATAGCGCTACGCGTCGAGTTTGACTTTAAGACTGCTCGCGTTAGCACGCCTGTTTACCGAACAAGCTCTTCGAGCACATGGGTTCCGTCTAATAGAGCGGAACCTATGGATTTGAGCCTCGTTGAGGAAGGAGAAGAGGCTCTTCAAGCTGTGGAACAGCATAGGACCATCCGTAGATATTATATGTGCGGAAGCACAAAACATTTACGCCCTGTCTACCCTCTTCGAAATTCGCGTAAAGCTCGAAAGAGCACCGACCTATACCAGAGATCTGGTACGGTGGGGGAAAACGTCGATACCCAGTAGGTGCGGGGCGCCCTACTGGGGAAGACCTAGGCTCTGTTGAATCTCAAAGAGGTGATAATAAACAGAACCTAACCCCGATTAGCTCGGTGCTCAATGGCACGGGGCGAGAGTACAAACCTGGCTTGCTAGTCGCTCAAGCGACTGTAAAGGGCTTTGATAAGCCATGGTCAGTTTTAATTGACTCAGGAGCATCTTGCATTATGGTCGACGTCTTTCTTTTGAAGTAAGTCAACAATACGTTGAGGCACTTCGAACGCATGAAGGTGATTCAATCACTGTTTGTTTAGGGACTGGGACTCGTGTACTTGTTCCCAAAGTTTCATTGAAGTTAAGTGTAAAGTTTCTGGACTTTGAGAGTATGGAACGCTGTCTCGTCCTTAATTTGGATTCGAGATATGATCTCATCCTTGGTATGGCCTGGTTAGAACACCATGAGCCATGGGTCGATTGGAGGTCTAAGACCTTAGGCGCCACGCGCAATGTTCCTAGCAAAGTTTTGGAGAGTCATGAACCCACCTTTGCAAGGCAACAAAGGCGCTATTGGCGCGGTTCATTGAATGCGTCTGTCAGTGTTTTAGACATTGGCATGTCTGAGTTAACAGACTCTAATGTTAAGAGCATTAATTCTGAGCCCGACTCAGAAAAAAAAGGTGGAACGGCACGTACTCCGTCGAGTGACATTTGTTATAATAACGATTCACTAAATGCTGAAAGCATTGTTGGACTAAGGCCGAATCATCAAGGGTGCAATATACCTGAGATACGTGGAGTGGCACGTCTAAGTCCACCGAGTGTGGTCGGCCGAGGTGGCACCATACTGAGTGTCAGTAGTGTTACTATTGGCAGTTTGCCAGGGCATTTTAGGTCAAACCCTCCTAATGCACGTGACGCGACACGTAAACGTTCGCTAAATAAGGAAGTTGAGGTATTTAACTCCTTGTCAGATGACAAATTAGACACTATGTCTTATATAGAACCAATACAGTCTGGAAAGCCCGGGACGTCAATGCCCCGACCTCCAAGAGGCATATTGTCTCCACTCCAAGACAGGGTGGACACGAAGTGTGCATACCCTCACAAAGTGATACAAGTGAGCAAGTACATACGCTTGTAAATGGCGTAACCGGTAACATTGAGGGGGTAGTTAGCCTTGCGGCAATTCCCTCGTTACATGCTCCTATAGAGCTAGACGAAATTTCTATTGATGAGTGCGGTCGAGCCTTAAAAGCTGGTGACTTATCTGAAATGGTGGTCATTCGACCTATGGTTGAGTTAAACTCATCGTCACTTCTAGACGAAGCTGTCCTGGATGACACAAAAGCTGCTCTTAGTGCGCGAAGTGGGTCATTGATCTTTAAAGATCCTACGGATCCCTTTTATTCCTTAATTAAGGAATTCCAAGATGTGGTATGTAAGAACCCACCATCTGTTTTATCTCCGGATAGAGGTGTTCGTCATGAAATTGACTTAGTTCCGGGAACCAAATATTGTGTCACAAGACAATGGCCTTTACCAAGGGAGCAGTGTGACGTCATGACTATTTCTTCCGTGCTAAGCACGAGGCTGGAATGGTACGAGATAGCAAATCTCCTCATTCGACACCGACATTTTGTGTCAAAAAGCGAAATGGTGAATGGCGCATTGTACATGCTTATAATAGGCTTAATGCTGCCGCTATACCAGCACAAACCCCCATTCCTAGAAAGGATGTTCTTCAGAACAATATGGTGGGATGTACAATGTACAGTGCATTGGACTTAATCGATGGTTACTACCAATTGCTCATGCGAGCTAGTGATATCTCGCTTACAGCGGTTAGCACCCCAAGCGGCATGTTATGGGAGTGGCTGGTTATGCCACAAGGGCTTTCCAACGCCCCGGCAACATTTAATCGTCTAGTGACGCAACTGTTTCGCCCTCATCGAGGTTATGCAAAGACTTATTTCGATGACATTTTTGTCCATAGTCGTGCGGAGCAGGGTCGGTCGGATATGGAAAACCATTTAGACCATTTGCGAGCAGTGCTCGCGTGCATGCGCACAAACAAATTGTATGCCAATGCATCTAAATGCATTTTAGGCGCAGACGAAATTCCTTTTTTAGGATGCTTCATTGGAAAGCGGGGCCTTAGAGCGGATCCCGCTAAGGTAAAAGCCATAGTAGATTGGCCGGTTCCTAAAAACTAAAAGGATTTGCGTAAGTGGTTGGGTCTCGCCAATTATTTACACAAATATAGCGAAAATTACGCTGATAGGGCTAGGCCATTATAGAATCTTCTTAAAAGGATACAGAATGGTGCTGGACTAGCACCGAAAATAATGCTTTTCGAGCAGTTAAGGATAGTATTATCCATGCCCCGATTCTGGCACTGACAAACCCAAATTTGCCTTTCAGTGTCGTCTGTGTGTGCGTGTGACGCATCAGATTTTGCCATTGGCAGTGCTCTGTTACAAACAGATGTTGATGGGCATGAACGTGTTATTGCGTTCGAGTCGAGACAGCTTAAAGCTGCGAAAGAAAATTACCCAGTTCATGACAAAGAGTTACTTGGTATGAAGTATGCTCTCGTCAAATTCAGAGTTCATCTGCTCGGCTCTAAGCCGTTTGTGATTTTTACAGTCACGCGTCGTTACGCATGGTGACTAAGTCGCCCCATCTCTCACAGAGAATGGCCCGATGGCTATCCTTTTTTGCGGAATACACCTTCGAGGTGATGTATAAACCCGGCAAGCAAAATGCTTGGCCGATGCGTTATCACGCAGGCCGGATTATGAGCTTTCTCATTTAACGACTATCTCGTCACCTATTCCTGAATTAATCCGTTCGGCTTACGCCAAGGATGAACAGTGTGTAGCTCTGCTACGAGCTTTAAAGAACTCTGACTCGGGTTTTAAATTGCCGGCACGTTTGCGCGCAAGGTTATGTCGATTGTTTATCGATAAAGACCTATTGCTTTATTGCGCGGACGCTGTGGATCCTCCACCTGTCGTTGTTCCTCATGTTGAGAATTTAAAGTACCGAATCTTCTATGAGGCACGATACAGTCCTTGGTGGTCATCTCGGTAGAGAAATGACCTACGGCTCTGTAAGGCAGATTTATTGGTGGCTCAAACTTTATAAATGGGTCAGCACATAGGTTCGCACGTGCGAAACTTGCCAACGGGTTAAGCCCTCGGCGCATGCTGCTGCGTCACTGGCAAGTCTGTCCGTACCCATAGGGTGTTGGAAGTCCATTAGTATGGATTTGTTTTCGGTCCACCGAAAGATTCGACCAGTAACACCGGCATAGTTGTCTTTGTTGACCGATTGAGCTAAATGGCACACTTAGCGGCCGTGCCGGATACTATTGATGGTGAAGGTACAGCAAGGCTGTTCATCGATCGTGTATTTCGACAGCACGGTTTGCCAGTGGCAAACGTTTCTGATCGGGACCCCCGTTTCACGGGTAAATTCTGGCAATCGATTTCCGAGTGCTGGGTACCAGATTGGATATGTCCACTGCAGACCATTCGCAGACCGATGGTCAAACTGAACGTGTCAATTGCGTCATTAAAAACATTTTACGCAGTGTGTGTGTTCCAACACCAAAGCACTGGAGCTCAATGCTTCCAGTGGGATAATTTGCGTTAAATAACGCTGTCCATGCCTCTACAGGCTACACTCCGCTCTATGTCAACGGCCTCACCCACCCACGCGTTCCGTTAACGATACCACTGCGTGGCTTAGGGCTGGTAGGGGAGAATAAGCCGATGAGCTTGCTGATATTAGCCCTATTTACCATTTGGAAACAAGTAAGCGAGTTTATCGCAATACAATTTAGTGTCTTAAGACATGTACGTGACATGATGGCTGATAGCCAAGACAAACAAAAAGAAAAAGCATATGCCAAAAGCAGAAGCTGTATTAATGCTTATGTGGTCGGAGATTACCTTTAATTAAAAGCTAAGAATTAACCTATTAACTTGGTTTTCGCGATCTTCAAGACCAAATTGCGCCCGCGCTTTATTGGACAATTTACGGTCATGGCCAAGAAGACCCTAGCTTACACGCTTAACCTTCCTAGCAAGCTGCGTACACACCCAGTGTTCTACGTCGGCTTGCTTAAGCCATATCGGGATCCTTCCCACATGGACTTAACGCGGTTGCGCCGAGACAGGCGGTTAAGCCGCAGATTTCTGCATCCTCACCAGGATGTCCAAATGGCCCTCTAAACGAGGTTGCTGATGTTCTAGCATCGAAAGAAGGTTTTGAACCGCCTCAAAAGTGCCCTCACCCGAGCAAGGCTCTCACGAAGAAGTTGCACTTCGTGCTCTTGAGCATCAAATGCTTCCATCCAGATTTCGGCCCCCTCCCGCGATGCTTAATGCGCGAGGGTACCTTCAGTTTCACGTGGAGAAACTTTTAAAGCGACGTCGTCGTAAGGGCCAATACCAGTATCTGGTGAAGTGGCAGGGGTACCCCTCTTTTGAAAGCTCTTGGGAGTTTGAGGTACCTCTTCAGCAAGATTGCCCGTACGCCGTTGACGTTTTCGATCGCCAAGCTCAGAGTCAACTTGCGTCAAAGACGCTTTTCACCACTAGAAGTGGGATTAGGTGGATCTATAGCCTCAGTGCGGCTTTATCCATGGTTATACGGTCAATCGAAGCACTGAAATATCGGCTAGGCCTTTCCTCGTTTTGTGGCTTAAATGCCGGACGTAACAGGCCTTTGGTCTTAAGCTTGGCGTAATCAAAGCGAAGCTTCCGTTCCAAACGATTATCAGCCACGTCCAAGACTCTATTATTCCAAATACTGCGGAGGCGGCGGGCCTGATGGACGCAGTTCTCAAATGAGACCTCGTTTTCGTTTTGACTTTTAATTCGTTTCGAAACAAACGATCGGAATTTCCCTCATTGAAGTCACCGAAGCCCCACGGGCCTGATCACGCAAATGCGTTAGATTCTTCGCGTCATTTCCTTTGGCGTAAGGTATTGCTCATGAAGAATATCGCGAGCAGCGAGCTCCTCCGACGTCCTGGCCGTGTGACCAAAAATGCATTTAGATGCATTAGCATACAATTTATCTGTGCGCATACACTCGAGCACTACTCGAAATGGTCTATATAATTTTTCACATCCTACCGACCCTGCCCCGCACGACTATGGACAAAAAATTCATCAAAATAAGTCTGTGCATAACCTCAATGAGGGCGGAACAGTTGCGTCACTAGACGATTAAATGTCGCCGGGGCGTTGGAAATCCCTTGTTGCATAACCAACCACTCCCATGGCATACTGCCTGAGTTGCGCTGTAAGCGAAATATCGCTAGCTCGCATGAGCAGTTGGTAATAACCATCGACTACGTCAAGTGCACTGTACATTGTACATCCCACCACAATGTTCTGGAGAACATCCTTTCTAGGAATGGGGGTTTGTGCAGGTATAGTGACAGCATAAGAAAAGCTTATTATAAGCAGTACAATGTGCCATTTGCCATTTGGCTTTCTGACTCAAAATGTCGGTGTCGAACGGGGAGATTTGCTTTGTCGTACCATTCCAGCCTCGTGCCTAGCTCGGAAAAATTGTCAATGTTGTCACACTGTTTCCTTGGTAAAGGCCACTGTCGTGTGACAGAGTATTTGTTTCCAGGGATTAAGTCAATTTCATGACGGACACCTCTATCCGGGGGTAAACAGATGGTATATTTGACAGATCACATCTTAAAATTCTTAATCAAGGAATAAAATGGATCTGCGGATCTTTAAGGATTGATGATCCACTCCGCGCACTAAGTGCAGCTTCTGTGTCATCCAGGACAACTTCGTCCAGAAGTGACGATGAGTTTAACTTAATCGTTGGTCGACTGACCACCGTCTCAAGAAGCCGCCAGCCTTTAAGGCTCGACCGCACTCATCACTAGACATTTTGTCTTTCTCCAGAAGAGCATGTTACGAAGGGATTGCCGCAAGGCTCAATTCGCCCTCGATTTTACCGGTTACACCATTTACAAGCATATTCTATTCCTTACTCGTATCACTTTGTGAGGGTATAGATACTTTGCATCTCGCCTGCCTTGGAGTAGAGACAATACGCCTCTTAGAGGCCGGCACATTCACGTCTTCAAATTTTCAGCCTGTATAAGATCTATACCAGAGCTGGTGTCTACTTCGACATCCGACAAGGAGTTAGAAAACTCAGCTTCCTTGTCCACATGTCACTTCACGTGCATTAGAAGAGTTTGACACGAAATGCCCTAGCGAACCGCCAATAGTGTCACTGCTGACACTCAGTATGGTGCCACCTCGGCCGAACAAACTCGGTGGACTTAGACTTGCCACTCCACGTTTCTCAGGGATATTACACCCTTGATGACTCGGTCTAAGGCCAACAGCTTTCAGCATTCATTGAGGCGTTTTTACAACGAGTGTCACTCGACGGAATACGTGCCGTTCCACTTAATTCTGTTGCGGGCTCAAACTTAATGTTTTCAACATTGGGTTTATTAACTTAGACATTCCAATGTCTAACCCACTGACAGATTTAGTCAGTCATTCGCACCAATAGCGTTTCTTGTTGCCTAGCAAAGGTGGGCTCATTACTCTTCGAAACTTTGCTAGGAACATTGCGTGTGACGCTTAAGGTTTTAGACCTTCAATCGATCCATGGCTCTTGGCGTTCAAGCCAGGCCATACCAAGGATGAGATCATATCTCGAATCCAATCAAGGACGAGACCACGTTGCATACTGTCAAAGCCAAGAAACTTTATGCGTAAGTTCAAAGGAACTCTAGGAAGAGTGACACGAGCCCCAGTCGCTACGCGAACAGTGATTGAATTACTTTCATGCGCTTTAAGTCCTAAACGTATTGTTGACTTCTTACAATCAAAGACGTCGAGCATAATTGCAAGACGCTCCTGAGCAAATTAAAACTGACCATGGCTTATCAAAGTCCATTCACAGTCGCTTGAGCGACTAACAAGCCAGGCTTGTACTCACGTCCCGTGCCATTACGCAAAGAGCTAATTGGGGTTAGGTCATGTCTACTCTCACCTCCGAGAGTTTTAATAGAGCCTAGGTCTTCCCCGGTTACTGGGTACCGACGTTTTTCGCACCGTACCAGATTTCTGGTATATGTCGGAATTGGTGCTCGTTCGAGCTTAACGAGTATTTAGTTGGGGACAGGCCAGACGTAAATTTTTCTTGCTTCCGCACATAAAACATCTAATGATTTCATGCTGTTCCACAGCTTGAAGTGCCTCTTCTCCTTCCTCAACAAGGCTTAGATCCATGGGTTCCGGTCTATTAGATGGTACCCATGTGCTCGAAGAGCTTGTTTGGTAAATAGGCGTGCTAACGCGAGCAGACTTAAAGTCGAACTCGGTGCGTAGCGCTATGGCAACTGCCTCTTCATAAGTAGCAGGATGAGATCGGATTAATTCCGTCCGGGCAACGCGCCTTCATTGAGACCCCCCATAAAGATGGTTCCTACAATTGCTTCTTGCACCGGGTCTTGATGCGTAGATGCAATGAGAAATCTCAACTCCTGGACAAAGTCTCCTAGGGTTCTTTTACCCTGTCGAGTCGCTAGGAGCCGTGCTCGCATGCGAAAAGCCTGATCAGGCGGTGCAAACATGCTGGTCATTTGCTGTTTCAGCGAATCCCATGAGGGAAAAGCGTCATTTATGGACGTGCTGCACGATAGTGCCCGCTCTACCTCCAAGTTTGGAAATAACCATAGCCACCTTTTGCCGTTCTGTTAAGAACAAGGCGGAATCAATGGACATTTCCATCTGCTCAATCCAAAAAGGGAGATTTTCTCCCTCTTTTCCCTCAAATGTCTTCACATTTACATTTAGAGGGCGAGCCCTCGGCTCTGAGTCAGGTACAGAGATATACCGAGTTGGCATAGAAGCCGCAAAGTGGTCCTACCTGACCGACCAGGGAGGTTTCGTTCCGCATGAAGGCTTCAAGCCTTGCATTTAGGACCTCTGGTTCCTGGGAAATAATAAATTCCACGCGTTCAAGCTCGAATAAGGTTTTAGGCTTGTCATAAGCGGCGCGTTGCGCTTCTGACAACTCTGGAACCTCTTCCATTTTCGTGATGGATTAGTTTTGTAAAGACTCAGGCGTAGATTGACTACGAGTGCTACCGAGTGTAGCGGAGCTACCTCGTCCCTTAAGTCAGAGAAAGAATTTTAGCCTCAGAGAGCCTCTTCGTTCAATAGAACTATTGGGTTTAACAACTTAGGAATTCGTACAAGCTATTAGAGCTTAATGAATCCTAGTTCAAGGGTTCAGGGGTTCGTAGAACCAATGTATCTCAGAAAGGCTTCTATCTGTCACAGATCAATGCGCAAGCCTTAAAAAGACACTAGACGCTTTAAGAACAAAAGGGGAACTCAACTTTTTTAATTAATTAAATCTTTAGACCTTACCGTACCTAATTTTAAGATAAATTTTGGTCGCCAGATAAAGATCTGGCGGCGACCACATTTGTTACCCATAATACAATGGGATTTTGATAATCAACTATTTTAAAGTAAAATAAAGGGTATTTTACCCACATAGTAAATGTACCACAACAACGGCTTTCCAACCAATGTGTGCCTCATTACAGAGGCAGTCAAAAACACGTCCATTTGGGCGAGCGCGCGTAGACAGGCACAACCGCGTCCCTGATTGCGCATGAAATGCAACGTCAACATTTGTTGGTATTCCTTATGTCTAACATTAACACCATTTTGTTCGGTATTGAGGTTTCGACCTCCAAGCGATACGGAGCCTTACATTCGACCAGCACCATTTGTTGGACACATTGCTGAGCTCTATATGTAGGCGGGCACGTCGTAATGCGGCCACGCTCTACTTAGACACACACCCTAGCACAGCGAGGAAGCGGTTTAACCAGCTTCTCTTGCGCGCAGTGAGGTAGTTGTGTGGGCGCGCAAGCGACCTCACCCAACGCACTAAGTACTCCGGTTAACTGTCGTCACGGGAGCGGTAATCCGGCTCCTCGTGCGCACTTACCAAGCAGGATGTAGTTTTCAGACTGGTTTATATTTTTAATCATATTAAATACAAGTACCTATTTTTACCAATCGAAATGTCATCTCTATAGATAACAATATGTATTGCGAGCGTATCTTTCTAGATACCTCGCGTAACGGATGACGCTAGGCGTCATCCCTCGTAATGTGAATGCACCGATGTGCATCACATACACAAGGGTTGGTCACAAATGTGCACCACACCCGAGTGCTGGGTCTAGTTACTATAATTTAGTAATTGACCATCCCCTTAAGTACACCAAGTGTACTTAACGGGAACTGTGTTACATTCGGGCAACTTTAGCCCGTTACACTCTAGGCACGTTTTTTAAATTGTTATGACATAGGCGGCCAATATACTAATGGCATAAGGCCTTTCGGTGCGCGTTCTCTTTTAGCAACGCCAAATAGGCAGCCTCCGCATGTATAATTAGCTGTACTCGAAATAGCGGGACCAAGCCGGGCACATTCTTAGACTCGGCTTTGATATTGTCGATTACCAGATCAGGAGCAAGCTTGGTATGAGCGAGCGTAAATTTTTATGCATACGCCAACAGCTGACGCTTACCTAAATGTAGCGATAGTGTGAACGACTATCAGTAGACAGCGAAGGCCTACATGATACCTGCATCTTCCTACGATGTTCCGCTATAAAAATATGCTGCAGCGAGTGTATGCTCGAGATTTTGCTCGACCTCTAAAATGAAGATTGCGTGGGCTAAAATTGAAGCTTCATTGTAAGGGTGGTCGATTTGGTCATTTTCGCCTCGCGAACCAGATGCGAAGATTTTCATTGATCTTCCTATCCGACGAATTTAATTAAACCGATGATAGGATTCAATTCAGGCATCAGTAAATCAGCCTGAGCCGGCACGTTGATCTTAGTGTAGGCTTTAATCAAGAGCATTCTCATCGACATGCCTCTAACTGAGCGCTTTTCACTGGGATGCCCTGCGTAAACATGTGACGGATTCGCTCAGGAACAACTTACCATGCATCTTACGCAGTACTCATAATAAGTGTATTTTAATCGGGGGGAATTACCTCAAACGTCGCAAATGAATCTCGCGCTGGAACGGAGATAGTGTGCAGCACAAGGAACACCTGTTTATTTTACTTAGCTAGCTCTACGTCGTAACTAAGTATACTTACTAAACAATGTAGAGCAATAAGAAACTGTTTCTTGTCGTCATTATTTTTAATATTGATATCCTTCTATGGCTATTATGGCGGTAGGCTCCGAGCCACGTAGACCTTTATCCAAATGTAAACTAGAATCGGTTGCCGCACTCGATCTTTACAGCCTTACCAAATATACATCAGCCAAAGGATCATACTTCCCTAAAATTTTACTTAGTTAAATTGTATACCAACTGGCATTCTTTCTTAATTTTAATAACGACCTGGCAATAAAATTCAATTTAAATAACTATATAAAATATTCAAAACATAACTACCCTACGTTCTTCCGATCACTTTCTTAAAATGGACCCGCAGCAGTCGACAATGTTTACAACGTTATCGGAATGGCGCCGGGACCTCTTGTGTGGAATGGGGGTAAATTACGACTGAATTAATTTAGTTTTACTAACCGATACTTTTGGTTCACTCCTTAAGGTATCGCCTATCCTAAATCTAATTCTTACGAAGTATCATATCTCCTAATTGCGCAAACCTTATACTTGTTTTAATTATGGCGCATATGTAAATTTGAATTAAAGAAAATGAATGGTTCAATAGATGAATCGAAATGAGTGGCCAAGGGCTTAGCGAGTTAACTGGTCCTGACATCCTCCCCGATTTGATCTCTCGTTGACGCTGATTGAAGTCGGCGACGAGGTCCTTCCAGTGGGAGACATGGCGAATATTTTTCTCTTTTTCTTAGCTTGCTTCTTCCTTAGTTTCGCCATGCCATTGTACGAGCCAGTATGGTTAGCGATTGAGTTGGCTTTCTTCAACAGACGTTCAATAACTTGAAAATGATCCGCTGTGCCATTATCCACGAATTGTGATGCTTTCGGTATCGGGCGACTTCGAAACCTTTCCGGTGTCGGTTCATACTTGATAGAACATCAACATTAAAGGTTGGAATAATCCTATTCATAGTTTGTGGTAACTCAAGCTTGCCACATTAGAATTAAACATTTTGATAGTTTCGAATGGTTCCACCTTTCTTGCCGCAATCTTGGCTCTTGGTGTCCCATATTTTTCGCAGCGTGTTTAAACGATATTTTGCGAGTATCAAGTATAAGTAGATCTCCAACTTTGAATTCGACCTGATTTATTCGGCGCTTTTGATCGTAATATTGCTTTTGCGAAGCTTGTGCTATCAACAGATTTCTGCGAGCCTGATCGATGATATTTGCTCGTACTTCGATAAACTCTTTTGCGTAAACGTCAATATCCTTTGGTTGACTAGTCCAGCCCAGTGACTTTTGCCATGCAGAGCGTTCCCTTCTTCCCGTATCTATTTCAAAGGAAGAGTATCCAGTAGATGCACGAACCAGTATAGACGCATACTCTATGCTTCCCAAGTGTTCGGTCCTGTCAGTGCCATGGTAAGATGCTATGCGATTGAGTGCGTCTTCTACCACAAGGTTCTGGCGCTCGGTCTGTCCATCGGCTTAAGCCCGATAAGCGGTTGTAATACTTAGACGAACACCGATGATCGTCATCAATGACTTCGAAAACATGGACGTGAACTTGCTATCTCGGTCACTGATATTAACTGCGGGAATACCATGGTGTCGAATGACAGCATCAAAAAATACTTTTGCTGTGGTGCATGCATCGTCCTTATCGTGCACTGCTGCATACTTCGTGCGTTTGGAAAACTTATCGACAACAGTTAGGATGGCAAATCCATTGGAAACAGGAAGCCCTCTTATAAAGTCCATTGATACCACTTGCCAGCAAGCATCCGGTATTGGAATTGGCATAAGTAATACGTTGTTTTTTTGTTAATTATCATGTTTCCGACGTGCGCAGGTTTCCCAAGTTTTGACATATTCCTTGACGTTTCTCTGCAACGATTTCCGGTAATACCACTGAGCAACTCGCAAGAATGTTCTGCGATTGCCCGGCAGAGCAGCTATTGCCGAATTATCATATTTCGATATTACATTCGTTCGCAAGCGGTTGTTGTTGAGCACGCAAAGACGTTTAATGTGCGCAAAAACAACAATTTCTCTTGCTTCACAATCAATAAACTTGTTTCGGAGCTTTTCCATGCTTCTTTAGGCAATTCTGGCAAAGCCTTATTGAAGTAGCTTACGAACTTCTGTTGACAACTCGCCATACGACACTGTCATTAAGGCAGCAACTTGCAGAGTCTCAGCTTCCTCCCGGGGCAGAGTTGGCACCGAGGGCGAACAAAGTAAACGTGTACCTCGTTGTTGGCAACTAGAAAATCGCACTTATGAAAGCGGATATTGTCCACGACAGAATCATCAGGCCGGCGCGAAAGCGCATCAGCTACAACGTTTAAAGCACCATTAATGTGGTGTATAGTAAACGCGTATTGAGCGAAGGTGGTCAAGTATCGAGCCAACTTCGGCGAGACTGACGGATGATGAAGAAGCCAAGAGCAGGCGCTATTGCCCATTTTTCTAACCCCTCTTTTATTGCAAATAGATCCTTCTCACGAGCAGGCCAACTAATCTCACGGATTCCAAGTTTCTTTGAGTAAAACGCTACTGGATGGTCATGTCTATTGATAAATTGCGATAAGTCGCCACCAATGCACGACCCCGATGCATCCGTAGTGAGAACAAACGGGCGTGAAGAGTTAGGCAAAGTCAGCACAGGTGCAGCTTGTAAGGCAGACTTCAGCCTTACGAGCAAATCCTCTTGTTCTGCATTCAAGACCCATGAAAAATCTTTCCTAACGAGATGGCTCAACGGCAGAACTATTTGCGCAAACTGATGAATAAAGCGGCGATAATAACAAGCAAGACCAAGAAAACTTTGCGATTCCTTTACAGAGGTAAGTGAAGGCCACTTCGCGATTGCTTCCGCCTTTGTTTTCGATAAATAATCCGTCACCAGAAACAGCGTGCCCCAAAAAGCTGACCTCTTGACGCGCGAACTTGCACTTACCAATGTGAGCGAAGAGTATTCACTTGCGTAAGACGTCGAACACGATAGCATGAAATAATTGACCCCAGTATTACATTAAAAGTAATTAATAGCCAATGGTGTCAGGGTTATGAATGTTCAGATAATTTAGAATTTTCAGAAGTACCTTTTTTTGAGACGGAAAAGATGCATGTACCATCCAAATATACAACAACGAATGAGAACTTTTCAAAAAGAACACGCATCAAGCGCGACGAAATGCGAGGCATTCCAGCAAGGCCCATCGGCGCAACGCACCACTGATATGTCTCATTTGATTTACGAAACGCAGTGTACGTTTTGCTATCCGGATGAATATGCCTCTGATGGTACCCTTGAGCTAAGTCAATGACTGTGAAGTAGCTCATACCATACATCTTATCGAATAATTTATCGATTCGCGGCAAAGGTATTTTAGGGACGACTGACGTTGAGTTGACGTAACGAAAGCCAATCACCCAACTGAGCAAAATGTTCGCGTTTCCGGATCGAATCCATTCCGAACGAGATACACCTCGTACCGATCGTTGGGTCATTTTAAGGAATGCCGAAGATGTTTGATACCCAAAGCGAGTCTGAAAGCTCGATCTATCCGCATGAAAGGTTCTCATCGACGAACTTCTGTAAAGCCTTTTGTTCAGCTTGTGAAAGTCGAAATGGCGAACGATTACTCGGTTGCACACCGGGCTGTATATTGATACCAAACTCCACCGACCGATGAGGAGGCAATGAATTCGGTAACTTTTCTGGGAATACATCTTTATAGGAATCGAGTAAAGCCTTCAATCGTTTTCACGAGGTTTTGTAAATTCCGACTCTTGATAAATTTTGACACGATAGACTTCTTCAAATTGTGATGTCTTCAATTTCCTTAAGAAGTCAGCAGAGGAATAATGACCGATTCACAACCTCATCATATGGTATGTCACCACTTTTGAACGAAACTTGATGAGTACGTCAATTAATGATTGGCTCGTGCGCAGCACACCAGGGCTTACCCGGAATTACATCATGGCAATTGCTCATTGGCCACTCAATGACCGGAACGTCAGAAATTCGATTATCATCAAATGGGCTATTGGCGACTCCTTTCTTCACTTATTTTTGGTGTTATTAGTGCCTTCGAAACGAGTGACTTGAAAGCCATTTCAGGACATGACGCATTGCAGCAAACTCGGCTTCACCCCATTGCATGTGGCGCCAGAATCGAGTATCATATTGACAGCACGATCGTCAAGATGACCCTTTTAGATGATCAAATCTTTTCCCGTGAAGGAAGCAAAGTCAGCTTCACATAGTGTGGTGATAGCTTCGTTTGACGCAGTCGCGATGGTTTCTTCTTTAACTGACTCATTCACGAAATAGTTGGCGTTCGCACGATCGCGACGATATCCGTTGCCGCGATTATTTTGCTGGTTCCTGCGCTTGTAACACTGCTGAATCGTGTGCCCCAGTATTTTGCAGTATGCACACTTTCGTTTATTTCGACGTCGATTATGGACGCAAGAAGACCTATTAAATGGCCGAGCATTGCCGATTTCCATCGGCTCTGGCTTCTTGTTTAATTCTCTGGCCACATTTTGTGGACCAGGACGAGGTTTTGTAGCGTTGTGGTGATGATAAACACCCGAATGTGTGCGTTCAAAATCGAGCGCCACAGTAATAGCATCCTACAGTGCGTTTCCCCGTCGATATTGAACTTCTTCTTGAGTTCTTGCTTTAAACCCTCGTTGAAAATAGATGAAATGTCAACTCGAGTCATGTCCTCAACTTGCGAAATAATGTGTCGAGATTTCGCAATGTAGTCCGTTAAGCCTTTGCAATTGGCTTGTCTCAGCCGATGCAGATCGTCTCGAAGACGTTGTTGCAGATCCGCAAAGACGAATTGTTTTTTTTTCACTGCTAGAGAAAACTCATCGGCTGAGTGAATTTCTTTTTTGATGCAGCAAGAGCCATTGTGCTGCTGGTCCTCGCAATGAGCTTCCTAGTACGGCAAGTACTTGAGGAGCCTTTGCGTCCTCTTTCCACTTCTTACCGTGCGCAATAAAATATTGCTGTACTTGCGCGTAATAAAGGCGAACCGACTCTTCGCTTTTTCCGCTTTACGTCGGCATCCTTAGCCCGTCCACCTTAAGCCCACCTATCTTTTAGGAATTAGCGAATGTTTTGATTAACTCTTGTTGTTGCTGTAGCATGTGCATCATTTGCTGCATTAGCTCGGCGTTTGAGGGTTGCCCATAATGGAAGAAGAATGTGTTCGGAACTATAAAAAGACTAGGCTCTTAAGTTGAACCGAAGATCCTTAAAAATGGTGCGCTCGGCTTCTTCTAAAAGCGCGTATACCTCGTGTAACGGAGCTGATAAGGTGGACTCTTGCTTGGGCAGGCATCCTTTCTCCTTGGTGAGTTGCTTTGCTAAGATCTTTGCAATGCGTCGGGCCTTTTGTAATGCGTCGGGTCTTTTGTAATGACGCAGGCAAATCGTTCGCAGTCTTTGCAGACTTTTCACCGTACTCAAAGAGGAAAGCCTTACTACAGTAGTATGGAATCTGATTATTAGCTTTTAGCTTTTTGCTCATAAATCTCAACGACTTTCTTTAGCCATTAAGCGTAATGGGTAAGAGATTCAATCTTATTCCAGATGGATTAACTGTTTCACCGTGTTAAGCCGGTCCCAACCTCACACAGACTAAGCGACTATATCTGTCAGGCAGACGCTTAGAGTTACAGTGGATACTGAAGCCACACAATCAAAACTGCTACGCAGCGCTTCCAAAGGAATGGAGCAGTTGACTGCGAGCGGAAATTCCCACGCTACAAGCAGTACGTTACTGGCTGCGAGTGGAATCCCTTACGCTACAAGTAGTGCTGGGCAATCCAACGCAGTGCAATCCAGCGAAGCGCGAACGGACGGCAAAGAAGCGAGCGGACGGCGAAGAAGCGAGCAGACGGCGAAGAAGCGAGTAGACGGCGAAGAAGCGAGCGGACGGCGAAGAAGCGAGCGGACGGCGAAGAAGCGAGCGGACGGCGAAGAAGCGAGCGGAAGACCAACAAGTGGTACCACTTGTGAGGAATGAGGGTAAATTACGACTGAATTATTTTTTTTGCTTTACTAGCCGATACTTTTGGCTCATCCTCTAAGGATCGCCTATCCTAAATCTAATTATTACTAAGTATCATCTCTCCTTATTGCGCCAACCTTTTTACTTGTTTTTATTATGGCGCATATGTAATTTGAATCAATAGAAAAGGAATGGTATAAAAGATAAATCGAAATGAGTGGTCATGGGCTCAGCGAGTTGAATGGTCCTGACAATCTCGCGCTGGGACGGAGATAGTGTGCGGTACAAGGAACACCTGTTTATTTTACTTAGCTAGCACTACGTCGTAACGAAGTATACTTACTAAACAGTGTAGAGCAAATTAGAGACTGTTTCTTGTCGTCGTTATTTTTAATATTCATATCCTTCTATGGCTAGTATGAAGGACTTAGACCTTTGTCCATCTGTAAACTAGAATCGGTTGCCGCACTCTATCTCTACAGCCTTACCAAATATACATCAGCCAAAGGATCATGTTTTCCTAAAATTTTACTTAGTTAAACTGTTTGCTAACTGGCATTCTTTTTTTTAATTAATAACGATCTGGCAATAAAATCCATTCAAATAACAAAATAAAAATTTCCAAAAAATAACCTACCCCCCGTTCTTCCGAACACTTTCTTGAACAGGATCCGCAGCAGTCGACAAAGTTTAGCAACGATGTCGGACTGGCGCCGTGATCTTCAGCTCGTGGGCGTCGTTTTCATAGTCACCACGGCGCTATTAGGCGTGATGTTGCACTCGCTGGTAATCTCGACGCTCACAGACACCGAGTGGCTCGCGCTTCGACTGCCTACAACGCTCGAGGCAGCTCAAGAGCTAGGCAAGACCCTTCAGAGCTTCTCCGAGCGCCAACGAGGTTCACTTTTGCTCGCACACATGGGCTGCTATCTATACCTGCAAACATTTGCGATTCCGGGCACCGTATTTTTCAATCTATTGGGCGGCGCGTTGTTTGGGATGACGCTGGGATTTCCTCTGTGCTTGGCTAACAACACACTGGGATCGGTCTTTATGTTTCTCCTTTCGCGGCGTTTTGGCTACCGCGTCGTCACGCACTTTTTTCCGCAAAAACTCGATCGCTTAAGAAGTATATTGGACGCACATCGCGACGAAATGGCGCTGAATATGATATTCCTGCGCGTATTTCCATTCACCCCCAATTGGTTTATTAACATGGCGTCGCCCCACTTGGCCATTCCGCTAGGCCAATTTACGTTAGGCCCGCTATTTGGGCTCGTTCCGTACAATTTCCTGAGCTGCAAAGCTGGGCTTATTCTGCGCGAGCTACGATCGCGTGGAGACATTATTGATAGCGCCACGACGATGCAGCTTATAGTGGTTGCTATCGTAGGTGGCCTTGTGCTCCCAAGACTAAAGAGGCGTTTTGCCACGACCACTGGTACCAAGCATGATTAAATTGAGTGTTTAAATTACGTTTGTCTTGTCCAAGTTTTTGCTGAATTGAGTAAGTTTCAGATAATTAAAAAAATCTAAAAGCTATCATTCAGCGTGTATCAAACGCACTATTTTTTTTTTTGTTCGTCGGGACCAAGCTAGACAAAATAAATGTCAGAGATACTTCTTATTCATTCGACGCCAGGCCAATTAGGTCTGCAGAGCTCTTATTGGGTTTGACTATCACAAGGTGCGTAATTAGATCCCGAATTTTCAGTATTTAAAATGCTAGACACGGGCGGATTTTAATTTTTTTCTGACAGACTGTAATCGTGAAGGTCTTCTTTCGTTGGAATGGATATGCAAATCTTTTAGATTATTATTAGAGTATACAATTATACGAGTAGTCTGCGCTGGTGCTCCCTCGCACTGCAGCAGCAATTTTCAATTATTTTGTTTGGCGGGAGTTGTTATACCTTTTAACGATTACTTTCAAACAGAAAAAAAGTTATCGCGATTACAACTTAAGATTCTGGAATGTGATGCTAAAAATTAATGGCTAGAACACTGCGATGTAAGAAATAGCTAATTAATTTCAAGGGAAAGCACAATATCGTTCAAGCTAATGCGAGGTTTAAATCAAGCTGTCGACGTCCTAACTGCAATAAGCCACGAAAATGCAGGCTGTTTTCCGTATCAAAACAAAAGCAGCCGACCGGCCGTGATGGCAAAAGGTGGTTCTACCAAGAGAATTCAAGGTGCCTTCCTCTAATATTTTAAGCGCAAATAGGTTTTCATCCGACTTCTATACAAACACGTAAAAACTCGCGGTACTCAAAAGTGATTAGCAAGCAACTTAACGATTTAGAGGTATGCCAGCGTCGACGTCCTGTCATGTAAAAAGACGCATTCTTCACATTGCCGTATTAAGACGCAATTTTTTTTGCGAAGTCTTCGGGGCCGTGTAGGAGTCACTTAGCTTGCTCATCACCAAATAAAAAAATGCTCTTCGATCAATCGCTGCAAACTTTCATGTTCCTCGCGAAACAAACTTTTGCGCAATATTGGACGCATATTCCCAAAAACAGTTTATTATTTGCGACTGAACTTCATTGCAATGTGCGCTCATGAATGTGTTGGAGGTCTCCGCATTGCATAATTCAGAGGAGTGCTATTATGTAAGGCACGAAAATATTCTAGATCGTGTTTTTCTGTCACATGCAACAGGCTTTCTAGCTACTGGTAGCGTTAAAGACTTGCATTGGCCTTGTATGCAAATTGCCTGAGGTCACTTTAGGTTTTCCGACACTATTTAAATAACTCATGTTACAGCTCTCCCGTGACCTCAAGAGCAAACGGTTGTATCAGACGATGTACTGTATGTACAGTATTATTTACGCTACTTTTTTTTTGCAGTTTCCATTTTGAGGTTGTCAAGGATGTAAGAAACTATTTTAAATTTTAAATTTGAGCTATTATGGAGTATTAAGCGGCTAAAAAAGCATCTTCGGCTACTATTGCTTGTCAGCTTGAAAATAAAAAAAGTTTTGAAGCAATAATGGACTACGTACCTAATATCACGCTGTACAAGAAATGACTCAAAACCAATAAAAACAACACTCTTCGCCTTGCGTCATGGCCTTCATGTCGGTAGCTCGTCAGGCACGCGCCACTTCTCGATTCCTCTATTCCCGTATGCGCGTTTGTCCTCTTGTAGCTAATGAGCAATTCTTGCAGCGAACGAAGTGGCAGCGCTTGCCCTGTGCGATGGAGTCTCCGATCCTATCGACTCGAGTAGGCTTTTTGCGAACAAAGGTGAGCGAGCGTGTGGTCCTGCCAGAAGAGAACGAAATTGAACCTACGCTAGCATTTGACGACAGTGAAATGACAATTGAAGATGCTTCGATTGAAAACTTGCTGAAAGAGCTCAATGAAGTTTTTGAAATTATTGCTGCTGTGCCACTGATGGATGAAGAGGAGTATGGGGAAGTGCGCCAACACTTTGAGAGTGGCAGTGGTCTTGATGAGATTGATGAACGTGGGTATAATATTAAAGCTGGGACGCATAAGATTTGGAAGGGTGAGCGCGACCTTACAAAGATTGTTGAGGGATTGGATACCGATTCGGCCCAGATTCTGCAGCGTATCCTGCTCCACACGCTTAATATTGAGAGAAAAGTGCGTGAGATGCTCTCGAATGGTGGAGTTGATCCCGATGACAAAGATGAGTTGCAAGAAGACAATCAGGTCATTTGAGATTGTCCGTTAAAAAAGAAGTCATCTCGACACCATCAAGGTATTGCGGAGATCTTGGTCGAGCCCGCGTGCTTTGCTTTTGCTCTTAACTTTTGATTCGACACAGGCAATCAAGACGTCTAAGTCCCGTATAAATGATGTACGTATACTTGCACCATTGATAAATTCTCCTTATCTTATGTTAGAAATAAAGAACGATTGTAAGAATACCTCGCCGTAAAATGCACAAGAAAATGGGCAACATGTAATTTCAGGCATGACCCGAATTTGTGCTCATTACGAAAAACGCATATTTTGCTCTCAAAAAAAGTGATAAATAATTTTATTCATTCTTGCCTTCAGGGCTCTGAAAAGCGGTGGTAATGGGCTTCGTCGCACTAGCTCGTCAGACGCTTATCGTTTCTCGCTTCCAAATGCACGCGTCTACACGCTTAAGCACAGCAATTCCCTGGCAACAAATGCATAAGCACCGCGTGCCTTGCTCTATCGACCCTCCATTCCTATCAACCCGAACCAGCAGCATTAGTTTTGTACGAACAAAAGTCAGCGAACGCACGCTCCGTCGGAAGAAATTACGCGTCAACAAGAGCCAAAAAGGAGTCAAGGTGCCAATTCTTAAAGAAACGTTGCGCAAGCTCTATTTGCGTACGCATCCGGATCTCTTTGGACAGTATCCAACGCAGCAGCGCGCAAATGAGGAATCGTACAAAGAGCTCTTGGGCATCCTGGACGCCATTGAGAAACACAATCAATTTCCCCCAGCCAAGACCTTAAAACTTCCATTTTTTTTAAAAACACCTATCGAGGGTGAATTTAAAGAAGTCGAGTTGCAACTACGCACGACGGGAGGTGCATGTAATACGTTGGTAGAGGAGGCATTGGGTCAATTTTTCAGCAACTGTGGGCTCCCTGAGGTCTTTCAATGGGACAAAGGAAGCTGGGGCAAAAGTGTAGGTAAACACGCAGTAGAGAATCCAAATTTAGGCTTTGAAAAGGAAGATGAAACGCATGAGAACGACCGTCACGAGGCCAAGCGCGAAGAACGGCATTCTTCAGCTCCGGCTTATAATCCCGTGGATCGTAAAGCACCAGAAGATCATTCGATTGAAAAGGTTCTGAATGAGTTAGACGACACGTTGCAGCTTATTGCTGTCGTGCCATATCTTGACGACGACGACAAGCAACAGCAAGCTATTAAAACTCATTTTGAACACGGATCAGGTCTCGATGACCTCGATGCTCAAGGGTATTCACTGAAAGCGGGAGTTATTCAATTGTGGCAAGGCGAACGGAATCTACAGGCACTGATTCCTGGATTAGATGGCGACTCGGCGATTCTAATGCAGCGAATTTTGCTTCATACCGTCGATATTGAAAAGCGTCTCGAGAACGTCATTGCTCAAAGCTCCTTGGACGTTACGAGATTCACTGCGGAAGCTTGTAATCAACAGAGCGAGTAAAGATTCTTGGATGACTTTATCGATAAAAGATTATCGCGTTATGTGGGCATTTACAATGAATTAATTGTTAAGCACTGAACTTACATGCCCAAATGCACAAAAGATGACACGGCACTAGGACCTGCACCCAGGATTGGAAAGAATAGTGAATTACTTCTTTGAGTCGCTGTCCTAGACAGGAATTAGCTCTTACATAACATCGAGTGACCCGGGGCCGTCAGTTTAGCACGAAATGGAACGGGGTGTACCGTTAAAACATGAATATTATTTCTGTAAGAGAAAATAATAAAGAAGTATTTACGTTGGAATTGTTATATTCAACTTAAATTCCTAGGTACTTAATTGAAGTAATAAAAAAAAAACCTACCACTTAAGTGTGCTTCATATATATGTGACCCACCCTTATGTATGTGATGCACATTGGTACATCCTAGCGTCATCCGCTATGCGAAATACCCAAAAACGATACGCTCGCAGCACATATTAGTCTATCTACAAAGACGGCATTTATGCTAGGTAATAACAGAAATTTATATTTAATGCGATTAAATATAAATCAGTCTTAAACTTACAATATACTTGATAAGTTTGCACGAGGAGCCGGATTACCGCTCCCGTGACGACACTTTTATCAGTGTACTTCGTGAGTTGGGTGAGGTCGCTAAGGCGCCCACCACAAACCTCACTGCACGTGAGAGAAGGCGGTAAATCGTCGAAGGTGTGTGCGTGCGTAGTACGTGGCAGCTTTAAGTAGCGCCCGTCTACACTTGGTGGAACTTGAAATCCTTCCCACGACCCGCATCTTTGAGCGTGTACGTGAGGATGAGCCTCAATATCGATTGGACTCATTTCCCCCCACCTCCGAACATCATCGGGAGTTGGCTGAGCAGACGGCGCAGGGACTTAGGGAACAAGCCATGGCCAGGGTCTTGGGTAGTCTCCTGAGCAACATGTTACTCAGTTGGAGCAGTTTGACGCACTCATGCTCGGACAGCGAAGGGTCGCGTCCGAGGCACAAAGCCATGCTACGGCGGAGTCTGTCACACAGACTCAGGATGAGCTAAGGCGAGAGCAGGCTCGAAGCGAGGCTTTCAACAGGACTGTTAAGATGCTCTCCGCTCTCAGCCGAGGCTTATTCGGATGGACCCGCCCAAGTTCGATGGAACTGCAGCGCGCACGATATCCATCGGCTGTTAGCAGTAAAGCAATGCGGTGTGTCGCAGCTAATCGAAGATGACAGCCCGATGGTGCCGTACTCCATGTCGCACCCGCGCGGTAAAGCCTCAGAGTGGGCTTACTCGGCGGGTATAGCGTATTCAAGGTGTTCCCTTCATGGGCGATTATAAGACAAAGACTCGCGCCATGTGCCAGCCACCAAACAACGAGGTGTTGCATAAGGTGCGCGTTTTCGGGGCGTGGCAGGCGAAGCGATCTATGCAAGAGCATGTGCAGGAGATGCACTAGCTGTCGGGATCAATTACCGTAGGTCCGATTGGGGAGCACATAAAAGTGCCCAAGTTTATGAACGGAATACGTCATGGCTCATCGTGACAGGCTCTTATTAGAAAGGTGCCGTCAACGATGGAATCCAAATTGCCTTAGTTGAGGAGAAATTTTACAACAGTGCCTCGGCGATAGCTTGGTATAAGCCGTCGGCCGAGAGAACAGGTGTCACTTCCATGGAGTTGGGCAATGCAGACGTTGTCTGTCACAAATGTGGCAAGCGCAGTCATATGAGCGCTGCTATGCCTGGGCCCCTGCTGGGGCGAAGACGCCCAGCAAGAGGAATCCCTTTCCGAAGAGCGATGGCAATAACCAGCGTGCGAGACGCATGAGTCCGCATCTACCACTGAGGGGTCGAAAAAATGCAGGAGAAAGCTGAGGTAAATCGCTTTAGCTTCATCGATGGCCTGTTATGGCATCAGCTGTCACCTTGTGATTCCTTGGGAATCTATGTGCCTCATGACACAGACCTCAAGCTGATGACCCTTCACGAGCTCCATGATGCGCCATCTAGTGGGCATCTGGGCCGTGAAAAGACATTCTTACGAGTGTCAGAGAAATTTTGGTGAACGCACTTATTTAGATGGGTGGCCAACTATATTCGCTCTTGCGAACAGTGTCAGCATAAAGCCTGCACCGTCCAGCAGTGCGCCACTGAAGCCGCTACCGATTCCAACCAACTGTTGGAAGTCAGTAAGTCTAGACTTCACATTAGGGTCGGACGGGGCTCGTCGTCTTCGTAAACGGTCTAAGCAAGATGGTTCATTCAGCACCATGTAAGACATCGATCAAAGGCAAGTAGGCAGCTCTCTTGTCCTGGATCGCGTATACCGATTACACGAGATGGCCGAGTCCATAGTATTGGACCGGGATCAATGATTTACGTCTGGGTTTTGGCGACAAGTGCTTGGGCTGCTAGGTGGCGAGTTCCCCATGTCGACTGCAGACCATCCTCAGATCAATGGCCAAACAGAACGTGCCAATCAGGTCGTGGTGGATAAATAGATATAATGGCCTATACCTATTTATGGATAAGATTTCTGAACATTACTATGTAAGTAATATTCTCCAAATATTCTCTACCTTTTAGATAATATATTAATAAACTATTTATAAGTGTTAATTTTATGTAACGATACACCCCGTCGTAGCATGCGTGCGGCCCAGAACATCTAAGGGCATCCCAGACCTGTTATTGCCTCCAACTTCCTTTGGTTTGATTACCCAAAAGTCCATCTAAGAAGTCCACACACCTACCAAAAATGGTAAGCGGAACTATTTAGCACGAGCCGGATTACCGCTCCCGTGAAGACACTTAATCAAAGTACTTAGTGCGTTAGGTGAAGTCGCTAACGCGCCCACCGCAACTACCTCACTGCACGCAAAAGAAGCTGGTTAAACCGCCTCCTCGCTGTGCTATGGTGTGTGTATAAGTAGAGCGTGGCCGCATTACGACGTGCCCGCTTGCAGTTTACTGATGCCTGAATTGAGTCCTGAGCATTTATCGTTTAATTAAAATTCATCAGATAGGAAGATCAATAAAAATCTTGAGTCTGGTTCGCGAGGCGAAAATAGCCAAATCGACCACCCTTACAATGAAGCTTAAATTTTAGCCCACGCAATTTTAATTTTAGAGGTCGAGCATAATTTCGAGCGTACACTCGCTGCAGCATATATTTACAGCGGAACATCGTAGGAAGATGCAGGTATCATTTAGGCCTTCGCTGTCTACTGAAAGTCGTTTACGCTATCACTACATTTAGGTTAGCGTCAGCAGTTGGCGTATGCGTAAAATTTTAACGCTCGCTCATACCAGGCTTGCTCCTGATCTGGTAATCGACAATATCAAAGCCGGGTCTAAGAATGGGTCTGGCTTGGTCCCGCCTTTTCGAGTACAGCTAATCACACATGCGGAGGCTGCCTATTTGGCGTTACTCGAAGAGCAGCACGCGCACCGAAAGGCCTTATCAAATTACTATAGTGGCCGCTTATGCCATATACAACTTAAATAACGTTCCTATAAAGCTCAGCAGTGTGTCCAACAAATGGTGCTGGTCGAATGTACGGTTCCGTACCGCTTGGAGGTCGAAACCTCAATACCGAACAAAATGGAGTTAACGTTAGACATATGGAATATCATCAAATGTTGACGTTGCATTTTATGCGCAATCGGAGACGCGGTTGTGCCTGTTCACGCGCGCTCGCCCAAATCGACGTGTTTTTGACTGCCTCTGTAATGAGGCACACATTGGTTGGAGAACCGTTTTGTGGTACCTTTATTGTAATGGGGCACACATCGGTTGGAGAACCGTTGTTGTGGTACATTTACTTTATGGGTAAATACCCTTTTATTCTATTTTAAAATAATTAATTACTTAAATTCCATTTATTATGGGTAACAAATGTAGTCGCCGCCAGATATATATCTGGCGGCCGAAATCTATTTTGAATTAGCTACGGTAAGGTTTTGAATTTAAATTAAAATTAAAAATGCTGAGTTTTCCTTTTGATCTTGAAGTCTAAAAGTCTTCCTCTATCTTTAGCAGCGAAGAAGCTCCGCTACATCTGGTAGCACTAGTAGTCAATCTCTGAGTCTTTATAAGACTAAGCCTTCACTGAAATGGAAGAGGTCTCAAAACTTATAGAAGCGCAGGGCATAGCGTATGACAAGCTCAAAACTTTATTTGGGCTTGAATATGTAAAGTTCAGTATATTCAGGGACCAGAGGTTTTGCATGCAAGGGTTGAAACCTTCATGCGTACGAATCCTCCCCGATCGGCCAGGTTCAGGATCACCCTTGCGGCATCTATGCCAACTCGGTATATCTCTGTACCTCGAAGATAGAGCCATGGAGTGGGCACTCTCGTGCAGCGTCCATAGACGACGCTTTTTTTTCTCATGGGATTCGGTAATTCAGCAAATGACCAGCATGTTTGCACCGCCTGATTAGGCTTTACGCATACGATCACGGCTCATAGCGACTCGACAGGGTAAACGAGCCCTAGAGGACCATGCCCAGGAGTTGAGAACACTCATTGCATCTATGCTTCAAGGCCCGATGCAAGAAGCAACTATCGTAAATTTTTTTGGGGTTTCTCAATGAAGGCGTTGACCGTTCGGAATTATTACGACCCCATCCAGCTACTTTCGAAGACGCAATTGCCATAGCGCTACGCGCTGAGTTCGTCTTTAAGTCTGCTCGCGTTAGCCCGCCTATTTACCGAACAAGCTCTTCGAGCACATTGGTACCGTCTAATAGACCGGAATTCATGGATCTACGCCTCGTTGAGGAGGGAGAAAAGGCACTTCAAGCAGTGGAACAGCATGAAATCATTTGTAGATGTTGTATGTG
Organism: Bremia lactucae; assembly: GCF_004359215.1. NCBI lineage: Eukaryota > Oomycota > Peronosporomycetes > Peronosporales > Peronosporaceae > Bremia > Bremia lactucae. The sequence goes on along the minus strand of NW_027152213.1, from coordinate 1,572,836 downwards.
CGGAAGCACGAAACATTTACGTCCGGCCTGTCCCCTACAAAATACTCGTAAAGCTCAAAATAGCACCAATTCCGACCTATACCAGAAATCTGGTACGGTGCGGAAAACGTCGATACCATGTAGGTGAAAACCGCTCTACTGGGGAAGACCTAGGCTCTGTTAAAACTCTAGGAGGTGAGAATAAATAGAATCTAGCCCCAATTAGATCGGTGAGAGTACAAGCCTGGCTGCTAGTCGCTTTAGCGACTGTAAAGGGTTTTGATAAGCCGTGGTCAATTATAATTGACTCAGGAGCGTCTTGCACTTATGCTTGACGTCTTTCGCTTGAGGGAAACTAATGCGTTGGGGACTTAAAGCGCATGAAGGTGATACAATCACTGTTCGCTTAGCGACTGGGACTCGTGTCACTGTTCCCAAAGTTCCATTGAACTTAGGTATAAAGTTTCTGGACTTTGACAGTATGGAACGCTGTCTCGTCCTTGATTTGGATTCGAGATATGATCTCATCCTTGGTATGGCCTGGTTAGAACACCATGAGCCATGGATCGATTGGAGGTCTAAGACCTTAGGCGCCACGCGCAATGTTCCTAGCAAAGTTTTGGAGAGTCATGAACCCACCTTTGCTAGGCAACAAAAGCGCTATTGGCGCGGATCATTGAATGAGTCTGTCAGTGTTTTAGACATTGGCATGTCTGAGTTAATAAACTCTAATGTTAAAAACATTAATTCTGAGCCCGACTCAGCAGAAATAAGTGGAACGGCACGTACTCCGTCGAGTGACACTCGTTATAATAACGATTCACTAAATGCTGAAAGCATTGTTGGCCTAAGGCCGAATCATCAAGGGTGCAATATACCTGAGATACGTGGAGTGGCACGTCTAAGTCCACCGAGTGTGGTCGGCCGAGGTGGCACCATACTGAGTGTCAGTAGTGTTACTATTGGCAGTTTGCCAGGGCATTTTAGGTCAAACCCTCCTAATGCACGTGACGCGACACGTAAACGTTCGCTAAATAAGGAAGTTGAGGTATTTAACTCCTTGTCAGATGACAAATTAGACACTATGTCTTATATAGAACCAATACAGTCTGGAAAGCCCGGGACGTCAATGCCCCGACCTCCAAGAGGCATATTGTCTCCACTCCAAGACAGGGTGGACACGAAGTGTGCATACCCTCACAAAGTGATACAAGTGAGCAAGTACATACGCTTGTAAATGGCGTAACCGGTAACATTGAGGGGGTAGTTAGCCTTGCGGCAATTCCCTCGTTACATGCTCCTATAGAGCTAGACGAAATTTCTATTGATGAGTGCGGTCGAGCCTTAAAAGCTGGTGACTTATCTGAAATGGTGGTCATTCGACCTATGGTTGAGTTAAACTCATCGTCACTTCTAGACGAAGCTGTCCTGGATGACACAAAAGCTGCTCTTAGTGCGCGAAGTGGGTCATTGATCTTTAAAGATCCTACGGATCCCTTTTATTCCTTAATTAAGGAATTCCAAGATGTGGTATGTAAGAACCCACCATCTGTTTTATCTCCGGATAGAGGTGTTCGTCATGAAATTGACTTAGTTCCGGGAACCAAATATTGTGTCACAAGACAATGGCCTTTACCAAGGGAGCAGTGTGACGTCATGACTATTTCTTCCGTGCTAAGCACGAGGCTGGAATGGTACGAGATAGCAAATCTCCTCATTCGACACCGACATTTTGTGTCAAAAAGCGAAATGGTGAATGGCGCATTGTACATGCTTATAATAGGCTTAATGCTGCCGCTATACCAGCACAAACCCCCATTCCTAGAAAGGATGTTCTTCAGAACAATATGGTGGGATGTACAATGTACAGTGCATTGGACTTAATCGATGGTTACTACCAATTGCTCATGCGAGCTAGTGATATCTCGCTTACAGCGGTTAGCACCCCAAGCGGCATGTTATGGGAGTGGCTGGTTATGCCACAAGGGCTTTCCAACGCCCCGGCAACATTTAATCGTCTAGTGACGCAACTGTTTCGCCCTCATCGAGGTTATGCAAAGACTTATTTCGATGACATTTTTGTCCATAGTCGTGCGGAGCAGGGTCGGTCGGATATGGAAAACCATTTAGACCATTTGCGAGCAGTGCTCGCGTGCATGCGCACAAACAAATTGTATGCCAATGCATCTAAATGCATTTTAGGCGCAGACGAAATTCCTTTTTTAGGATGCTTCATTGGAAAGCGGGGCCTTAGAGCGGATCCCGCTAAGGTAAAAGCCATAGTAGATTGGCCGGTTCCTAAAAACTAAAAGGATTTGCGTAAGTGGTTGGGTCTCGCCAATTATTTACACAAATATAGCGAAAATTACGCTGATAGGGCTAGGCCATTATAGAATCTTCTTAAAAGGATACAGAATGGTGCTGGACTAGCACCGAAAATAATGCTTTTCGAGCAGTTAAGGATAGTATTATCCATGCCCCGATTCTGGCACTGACAAACCCAAATTTGCCTTTCAGTGTCGTCTGTGTGTGCGTGTGACGCATCAGATTTTGCCATTGGCAGTCTCTGTCACAAACAGATGTTGATGGGCATGAACGTGTTATTGCGTTCGAGTCGAGACAGCTTAAAGCTGCGAAAGAAAATTACCCAGTTCATGACAAAGAGTTACTTGGTATGAAGTATGCTCTCGTCAAATTCAGAGTTCATCTGCTCGGCTCTAAGCCGTTTGTGATTTTTACAGTCACGCGTCGTTACGCATGGTGACTAAGTCGCCCCATCTCTCACAGAGAATGGCCCGATGGCTATCCTTTTTTGCGGAATACACCTTCGAGGTGATGTATAAACCCGGCAAGCAAAATGCTTGGCCGATGCGTTATCACGCAGGCCGGACTATGAGGTTTCTCATTGAACGACTATCTCGTCACCTGTTCCTGACTTAATCCGTTCGGCTTACGCCAAGGATGAACAGTGTGTAGCTCTGCTACAAGCCTTAAGAAATTTGAATTCGGGTAATAAATTACCGGCACGTTTGCGTGCAAGGTTACATCGATTTTCTATCGGTAACGACCTGTTGCTTTTTTGCACAGACATTGCGGACCCTCCGCGTGTCGTTGTTCCTCATGTTGAGGATCAAAGTACCGGATCCTCTATGAAGCACACGGTACTGTCCTTGGTGGTCATCTCGGTAGAGAAAAGGCCTACGGCTCTATCAGCCAGAGTTATTGGTGGCCCAAACTTAAAAAAAATAGGTCAGCACATATAGACATGCGAAACGTGCCAACGGGTTAAGCCCTCGGCACATGCTGCTGCGCCACTGGCGAGTCTTCCCGTCCCCATAGAATGCTGGGAGTCCATTAGTATGGATTTTGGATTTGGGCTGCCGAAAGATTCAGCCGGTAACTCCGGTATAGTGGTCTTTGCTGACCGTTTGAGCAAAATGGCTCACTTAGCGGCCGTGCGGGATTCCATTGATGGAGAGGGTACAGCTAAGCTGTTTATCAATCGCGTGTTTCGACAACATGGTTTGCCAGTGGCAATTGGCTCTGACCAATATCCCCGTTTCACGGGTAAATTCTGGAAATCAATTTTTCCGGTGCTTGGCACCAGATTGAATATGTCCACTGCGGACCATCCGCAGACCGATGGTCAAATCGAACGTGTCCATCGCGTCATTGAAGACGTTTTACGCAGCGTGTGTGCTCAGACACCAAAGCGCTGGAGCTCAATGCTCCCAGAAGTGGAATTTGCGTTAAATAACGCTGTTCATGCCTCTACCGGCTATACTCCGTTCTATGTAAACGGTCTTACCTACCCGCGCGTTCCATTAACGAAACCACTGCGTGGTTCAGGGCTTGGAGGGGGAGAATTGGCCGATAGGCTTGCTGGTATCAGCCCTGTTACCGTTGAGAAACAAGTAAGCGAGTTTCTCGCGACGCAATTTAGTGTCTTAAGACATGTAAGGGATACGACGGCGGATAGCCAAGCCAAACAAAAAGAACAAGCAGACGCCAAAGCCAGAAGCTGTATTAATTCTAATATAGTCGGAGACCGAGTTTATTAAACGCTAAAAATCTACCTACCAACTTGGTTTCCGCGGTCTTCAAGACCAAATTGCGCCCGCACTTTATTGGACAATTTATGGTCGTGGCCAAGAAGGGCCTTGCTTATATGCTAAACCTTCCCAGCAAGCTGCGTACACACCCAGTGTTTTACGTTGGCTTGCTTAAGTCATATCGGGACCCTTCCAACGTGGACTTGAAGGCGCTTGCGTCGAGACAGGCGGTCGTGCCGCAGATTGCTGTATCCTGACCAAGATGTCCAGCTGGCCCTCTAAACGAGGCTGCTGACGCTCCAGCGTCGAAAGACGGTCCCGAACCGCCTCAAATAAGCTCTCAACCCGAGCAAGGACCTCACGAAGAAGTTGCACCTCGTGCCGTAGAGCATCAAATGCTTCCGCCGAAATTTCATCCCCCCTCCCGCGCTGCTTGATGCGCGGGGGAACCTTCAGTTTCATGTGGAGAAACTGTTAAAGCAACGTCGTCGTGAGGGTCAATACCAGTATCTGGTGAAGTGGCTAGGGTACCCCTCTTCTGAAAACTCTTGGGAGTTCGAGGTACCTCTTCGGCAAGATTGCCCGTACGCCGTTGACGTTTTTGAGCGCCAAGCTTAGGGTCAACTCGCGTCAAACGACGCTTCTCACCACTAAACGTGGGATTGGGTGGAACTAAAGTCTCAGTGCGGCTTCGATCCTTGGTTGTACGGTCAACCGAAGCACTGAAATATCGGCTAGGCCTTTCTTCGTTTTGTGGCATAAATGCCGAACGTAACTGGCCTTTCGCCTAAAGATTAGCAAAGTCGAAGCGAAGCTTCCATTCCAAATGAACATCACTTCTATCCGCAGACTCTCTGATATTCCAGATATTACGGAGTTTGCGGGCTCATTGAACCCAGTTCTCAAATGAGACTTCGTTTTCAGTCCTTGTTTCGTTTGGAAACAAAACGATCGGAGTTTCTCTCATGGAGATCACCGAAGCTGCACGGGCTTGATCACGTAAACGCGTCAGATACTGGCTTCGCGTCATTACCTTTGGCATGAAGAGCGTCGCGGGCAGCGATCTCCTCCGGCGTCCTCGCCGGGTCACCCGAGATCCAGATGGCCAAGCTATTACCCGCTATCTCTTTGAGACGTTCGTCCGCACTAAGCGGAGTGAATCTATGTTCACTATGAGCTTTAGCTTTCGCTATCTTGGCAGCTCGACGACGAGCTCTTTCTTCTATGAGAATTAACTGCTCTTGCTCTTCATCGAGCGGATTCAGATGATGTTGGACTCAGGGTCCCGTGTCTGCCAAATACAGTTAAGACATCAGCGGCACCATGTTCTGGGAACGGATTCAGGGCTCGCTGAAGTTTATCCGGAGGAGAAGGCGTTTACGAACGCCGCTCTTTTTCCTCCTCATCTGATTGGGAGTGACTTTCAAAGTCCACCATTCCCTCATCGTCGAGGAAGGTGCTCAGAGTCTGTGACTCACGCTTGATTGTCATTAGACAAAGGAATGGAAAACACAACCAAACGGTTAGCTGTTTAAGTTTCAACCTCAAAGAGGAAATGAAGCGAATGTTGTCGTATCAAGAGTCTGACGGGGGAGAGTGTAATAGGGCACACATCGGTTGGAGAACCGTTGTTGTGGTACATTTACTTTATGGGTAAAATACCTTTTTATCTAATTTTAAAATAGTAATTTACTTAAATCCCATTTATTATGGGTAATAAATGTGGTCGCCGCCAGATATAAATCTGGCGGCCAAAATCCATTTTTTTAATTAGCTAGGGTAAGGTTTTTAGATTTAAATAATTAAATAAAGTTCAGTTCCCCTTTTGATCTTAAAGCGTCTAGTGCCTTCCTAAGGCTTGCGCATTGATCTGTAAGAGATAGAAGCCTTTCTAAGGTATATCCTCTTGGGCACTAGTTGCCACTTAGTTCTACGAACCCTGAATCCCTTGAACTAGGATTTCTTAAGCTTTGTAGCTTGTACGACTCCCTGAGTTGTTAAACCCATTAGTTCAATAGAACTAAGTGACTCTCTGAGTCTGAAAGTCTTCCTCTGACTTTAGGAGCGAGGTAGCTCCGTTACAGTCGAGCTGGCCTTAAACGAGGTTGAAAACGCTCCAACGTCAAAAGACGGTCTTGGACCGCGTCAAAGATGCTCTAGACTTGAGCAATATTCTCACGGAGAAGTTGCACCTCGTGCCTTAACGCCAAGAAAGACGCCTCAAATATTCCGGCCCATTCCTTTGACGACCAAAGGAACCTCCACTTTTACGTCGAGAGGCCTTTTATGCGACGTCATCGCAAGGGACAATACAATAACGATTGAAGTAGTTTGGGCATCCCCCGTTGGGAAACTAATGGAAACACAATAATCCTCTTCGGCAAAATTGTCCTTACGCCGTTGACGTTTTGGAGCGTCCCGCTCAGATCAAATTGTATCGATTGACGCTTCGAGAATGAGCTGATCATCGGCCATGATACGGCTTGGACCCGGGGTTGCAGGCGTAGTCAAAGCTTTAAATTGCTCGTAAATAATCGTATCATTTGTTCGTCGATAGCGGCACTCAAATGACCTTTGGCCTTCAGCTTTGCGAAAGCATAGCGCGGCTTACGTTCTCGACGAACATCAGCCGCTTTGGCGGACTATTTAAAAGCCCGAAAGTGTGAAGAAGACGGACAGACCTTATGAACCCATTATTAAACGATATTTCTTTATTGCTTTTCGTCTCGTTCGGATACAAACCGATAGTAATTTCCCTTCATTGAGGACACGAGGCAGGTCACGCAGATGCTTCGGATATTTACAAGGCGTCATAGCCAGATGAGTGAGGTATCGCTCACAAAGAGCTGCCCGTGTAGCGTGTTTCTCCTACGTTTAAGCCTTTAGAATCCTGTAATTTAAATTACCAAACTTCGGCCCGCAACCTGTCGGACGTGCTCTTCCGCCTTAGGTGGAGTGAGTCGACATTCCTTAATAAAGTTTTGCGTTTTAAATACTTACCGCCCGGCGGCGAGCTTGTTACTCTCGCAGTACTTCTTGCTCTTGCATGCCATCGAGGGGTTTGTAACTATATTAAGCTCTTGAGGCGGTGTTATGCGTAATGGGTTCAATACATCCGCTCCACCACGTTCAGGGACTAAATTAGGAGCCTGGCGAGACTACGCCAACGCGTGTTGGTTTGGTCTGCTCACCCTGTTCCTCATACAAAGTGTTACTATCAGACCCTATGAGCTCTTTGTCTCCAAGTAAGGAGGCAATAGTCGGTGACTCACGTTTTATGTCATAAGACAAATCGATGCTATTCAACCTCACAGAGGGAACAAAAACGATTTGTCGACACTCGGTGCCAACAGTCGGATGGGAAAGGGTGGTTTATCATTAATACGCTACAATTCATATTATGGCTAAAACATCGATTTATTATTTGAAACAGGTACACCATAAAAACAATCTATATATTATGGTAATACGGGTGGCAGCCACCAGACAGAGATCTGGTAGTCGAAGTCTAATTTAGATCAATTAGAAGAAAAACTTACATCTTAAAAAGTATATAAAATTCAGTTCCCCTTTTGACGTTAAAGCGTTAAGTGCCTCACTAAGGCTTGCGCAGTGATCTGTGAGAGTACCAAGCCTTCCCAAGGTATACACTCTCGGGCATTAGTTGCCACTTGATTCTACGTCCCATAAACTAGATTTTATCAAGCTCTACGAGCTAGTACTTCGGAGTTGTAAAACTCTTAAGTTTTATAGAACTAAGTGCGTATTTGACTTTCAATTTTTCCTCTGACTTAAGGGCGATGTAGCTCCGCTACAGCGAAAGTCAGGGCAACAAGACTCGAGTTCACACTCCAATTAGAACATGGCTGTAGAGACGCCAGAACGATTACGAAAAATATTTTTTGAATAATCATCGAGACTGAGTACGGCATTGATGAGCTGACGATTTACGATCATCGCAAAAGAGGTTTTAAAATTTCATCGCATTTCATACGATAGTTCTAATGTAATACAGAATGGGGAGGATATTAATGCACCTATCCGTAATCCCAGCGCATATGTTTAAAGCATATAGAAGATGATGATAGTTGAGTACCAATTTTAATTGCTAACAACTGGTGTACAAGATTTATAAGAAGCACAATTTATGTTCTTTTCGGCAGCGTCAATGTTTAAGACCTGTCCAGCGCAAAATGTCATTTGTACGGATATATATATATATATATATAAATGCATTGGAAAATACTTTTCTTATATAAGGCTACTAACTGGTATCAATAAATAGCTATAAACTAATATGGAACCTGTATAGCTACACACTTCTTTCGGTATTGCCGCACCCCCTCCCGTCTGCTTGTAGGCGGACGCTACTTAAAGCTGTCACACACTACTTTAGCACACACCTTCAGGCACAGTGAAGAAGCGTTTTATTATCTTCTCTCACGTACAGTGAGGTAGCTGGTGGGTGTCTAAGCAACCTCACCCAACGAATTAGGAGCCTTAGTTTCAGTGACGTCACGAGAGCGGTAATCCGGCTCCACGTGCGCACTTGCTGTTTAGGAAGAAAATTTTCGGATTGTTTTATATTAAATCTAATTAAATATAAATCCTATTTCAAACAATCATAAATGCCGTCTCAGTAAAGTTGCACGGATATATATTGCGAGCGTATTATTCTAAATACCTCGATCTTGGATGACGCTAGCCGCCATCCCCGTTAATGTGAGTGCCCTCAGGTGCATCACTTACACAAGGGTGGGTCACAATGTGAGCCACACTCAAGTGATGGATCTAATTACTTCACGTAAGTAATTGACCATCCGCCCCCCTTTAGTACACAAAGTGTACTTAACGGGGATAGTGTAACATAGGGCAACTTTATCCCGTTACATTATCCCCCCTTCAAGAGCGGTTTTAAATCTTGCAAATTCGTCAAAGAAGAACGAGGGACAGCGAGCTGCTATACGCGCCTGTTTAGTCCTATCTGTCACCATAGCGACCTGTGTGCACTCACACGGCACCAACCATACCCTAAGAGGGGCAAAGATGATGGGTGTTCAGCAAAGACGCCCTCAAAACCACGCACGAAGCGTACGCGCCATGTTAAGACGCCGCCGTCGCCGAGTGCCACAGTTACAACGCCGACAACTACTGCAGTTGTCGCGCACTTAACTAGGCTGAATTATCTGTCCCACTTTCACAGTGAGGATGTAGATCCGTCGCTCATTGTTGACTAAAACGAGTTGACACCGCTGCCTTCACATCATAGTAGTGATGAGTGCAGCGAGCCAATGAGGAAGGACGATGGCGCTTTATTGCACATCCAAACTTCACTCATTGCTCCTAACATGGAGTCAACAAAGTTTTCAAATGGTGTCTCGTCGTCTGCGTTTGCTAGCGCAGCGACCATTAATGAGAGCGCTGCCCATAAAGGCGCAGCTGCTTCTCAGTTGGGTAGATCTACGCCGCCTGTCGTTCAGACCATTATTCACAATGGATCTTACGCAGAAGAGTCTGAGAGTAAAGCTCCACCGACGAAACGTGAGCGTGTCCAATCGGTGTCACAAGCAAGTCGCATTGGACGTGGCTATGTACTGGTGGAATATCAAACCACCAATGCCGCTCCTAGAGCACGCTACTCTAAATGCACATAAATTTTACGGAATCTATAATTTGTGAAAGACTCAGGAGAAATCACTTGGCCGTGTTTCCCCGATCCCGGTCGTGTTGCATTCAAATGAATCAACCGACCATTATAAAGCAGAATTCCTGCGCCGCTTTCAGCCACATGTGGCGAAAAACGGTAGCAGCGGCTTTACTTCGCTCGTTCGCAAATGAAAAAAATCATGGGCGGTACTTACCCTCTGTTTTTTCTCATTACGCTGCTCCTGCTAATCCCTACGAACCTAGCGGCGCGACAACTGGTCCTCCTTCTCATAGGCAGACACCAGGCCCGGAACGTCGACATACAGCACGTCGACCGGCCCCCAAGAGTCAAAACGCTTTGGGTATCCACTCCACTGGACGAGGATTAAGTGCTTCTTCTGTACATAGCGGTGGGCAACCAACCATCCAGCAAGGAAGCATTGGTTCCCAGCAGCAGCCAACAGTGAAAGGCAAGGATATAATCTCAAGAATAAAGGAACTTTTTTCTAAAAAATATTAAAAGAAATTAGTGCAGGTGGCGCCTGATATGAGCGGATTTCGCCTACTGACTCGTGGCAGCTATCCCGTATCCGTTCAGTCGCAGGCGCTGAGCACTGCTGAATGACGGATCCGGGATCTCGAATGTCAAGTCTCGCGACTGACTTCGGATCTTCACGATGTCCACGCAAAGGATCGTCAGGGTTAAGAACGCCTAAAATTTCGGCGAAACCTTTTGAATAAGTTGATGCTGAGGGATCCGCGTTACGCGCGTGATACCCCTCGCTCTCCAAGTCCGTATCTTGTCGGAGGAGTCATTCCGCTAGAAATTTTTCTTTCCCGTCTCCCTCACCAGATCGATGCTCGACTCACAGTCGGCGTCACCGATGGGGGTATGTGATCTCTTTTGGATTAGCATCGTTTCAGACGACCCACGTAAAATACAGGGTGCGTCTTCATAAACGGAGGAAGGGTTAGCCTATACTTTAGGTCTCTAGCCTCTTCGACCACCGGAAACGGCCGAATGAAATGCGGCACCGCGAGGTACTACAGAAACTGCAATTTTAGATAGAGTAGCAGTAATTAATATTACTTGTTCACCTAATCTAAAGCGTATACTACTTTTGAGACAATTTTGGTCCGCATGTTGTTTTGCTTGTCCTATGCGCTTGCCATCGCTCGCGGCTTTTGGTGTGATGGCTAATCGCTCATCCACATGGCGTTAAGCTTCGCTCACGCTTTAAGCATCAAACTCGCCTATGATACCGCCGAGAGGTCGTTCATATGACGTAGTTGTAGATAACAAAACATCGTTATAGTTTGGGAGCACAGACATTCCTTATGGTGTGACTCCATTCTGACCACTGCCAACCCGGCAGGATCACTAGGGCAAGATTCTGTCTTTGAGATGATACCCTCGCGGATCATCATCATATTGACAAAACTTTGTCCCATTTTCGCACCGAGTGTAGTGAGGGCCCTCCCCAACAAAGACTCGGGCTGCGCACAAACGAGACTGGCGTCCGAGGATGGCGCAGTCTGTTTATATAAAACGGTTTCTCTCCCGTACCGGCGTGGACACTGTTATTTCTAGCGAACTCCACGAAGGGCAATTGCTTGATCCATTCTTTGGGAGTCGCAATTGTGCGCAATACATCCGTCACGACCCGATTGGCACGTTCTGTTTGGCCATCGGTCTGGGGATGATCTGCAGTCGACATGTGGTGCTTGTTACCTAGCAGTCTTAAACACATGACGCCAAAAATTAGATGCAAAACGTGGATCCCGGTCCGATGCTATGGACTCAGGCATCCCGTGTAGTTGGTATACATAGTCCAGGAACAAGAGAGCTAGCTCCTTGCCTGTGATCGATGTCTTACATGGCGCTAACGCTCCATTTCGCTCAGTCCGTCTACCAAGCCCCGTCCGACCCTTGTGGTCGGGCGGCATGCCAAACCTGAAGTCCAGACTTACCGACTTCGAAAAATTCGTTGGAATCGGTAGCGGCTTCAATGGCGCACTGCTGGACGGTGCAGGCTTAACGCGCTGACACTGTTCGCAAGAGAACTTTTTTAGTCACCCATCGATTAAGGTATGGCCATCAAAATTCCTCTGACACTCATAAGAATGTCATTTCACGGCCTAGATGCCCACTAAGAATGTCATTTGACGGCCTAGATGCCCACTCGATGGTGCATCATGGAGCTCGAGAAGTATTTTCAGCTTGATTTATGTGCCATGAGGGACATAAATTCTCAAGATATCACAAGGTGACAACTGATGTCATAAAAGGCCATCGACCTAGCTTAGCCTTCAGGTGCAACGGAAGGAGAACCTTTCGTCCACCGAAGTGATCCAACAGCAGGCAATAATGTTCGTTCTAACTGTAGCTTTCTTTAATTTCGGAGGCCAATGAGTTTGCCAAGTGGGAATATGCCTTCATGGCTGCCCACGTTGACGACTCAACATGTGCTTTAGCACGAGACACATTTTTTCAGGTGTCTTGCCTTGAAGTCTGGTGTACGCTAACTGCATATTCGACTTACCCGGCTTGTATTGGACTTTAAAATTAAAATCGGAGAAGAATGTAAGCCATACTGCCATTCTACGCGAAAGTTTTGGTGGGTTTACAGCGGTCCGCAGCGATGCGTGATCCGTATTGACCACAAATGGTTCGGTGCCCAACAAATGCACTCGAAACTTTATAATAGCATACTTTCTTAAAGTAGCTCCTTGTCATGCACAGGGTAATTCAGCTTAAGCGGCTTCAAGAGCCGGGACTGATAAGAGATGACGCGGTCAATACCGTCGTCCGCCTTCTGCATGAGCACGCTGCGGATTGCAAAATTACTTGCATCGCAGACAACGCTATAGGGCTTATCTGCGTCTGGCAATGCCAAGACCTGTGCCTCTACAAGAGGTTTTTTAACTGATGTAAACGCATCATCTTGTCTTTTAAACCAAACTCATTCTGCGTCCAGTACAGGTATCTCAGGGACCCCTATGACGCACTTTTGCAAGTTGACGTACAATTGGGCGTCCTTTAAAGTCTGCAACACAGCGTCTAAATGACGCTTGTGCGACTCTATTGCGCTCAGCCCGTCCTCGGCCCTACTATGCACGAATACATCGTCAAAGTACTGAGGCGCGTAGGCACAGTGCTGACGCATCACGTGAGCCACCACCCGGTTGAATGTCGCTGGTGCGTTTTTCAAACCTTTGGGCATCACAAGCCACTCCCAAAGCATCCCGCTTGGGGTGCTTACTGCCGTTTTGGCTACATCGGACTCTCTCATGAGTACCTGATAGTAGCCATCCTTCAAATCCAATGCGGAAAAGATAGTTGACTTTCCCATGGAGTTCAACAAGACATCTTTCCGCGGGATTGGCGTTTGCGCCGGTATAGTCGCCGTGTGCTGCTTAAAGCAAGCATGAAGCACGCGCCATCCACCTGTGGCTTTACGCACGCAAAAGGTCGGGCTGCAGTGAAGAGATTTACTCACACGAACATGTCCTGCCTTGGCTCGTTTATCGAAGAACTCATCGACATAATCGACTAGTCCTTTCGGCAACGGCTATTGCCTTGTCACACAATACTTGGTGCCAGGTTCCAAATCAATTTCGTGCCCGATGCCCTTATCAACTGGTAGGCGGCTCGGTACTTCTTCTGTGAACACATTGCGATGTTTCCACAGAACTTCGAAGAACGGACTGTCTCTCAAAGCATCCTAGCCTTGAGCGGCGAACCGTTTGTTTTTGTCCATTTTAAGGACGCTCTTGTACATTGTGGACGACAAGCAACAGTTAAAGTTCTTTTCTGGAGCTGGTGCGACTATTTCAGGGATCTTTCCTTCCTTTAATTCGGCAAGGAAAAGACCGCACGACATCTCCGGGATTTTTTTTTATCTTGTCGGCAGATTTAAGACATGCTGGGGCACCTCAACTGAGGATGCATCCGCTATATTGTATTTGACGGCCTTAAACACCTCGTTCGAAGGCCCATTGGGACCGGTCCAAAGGTCACTAGTTTAGACGTTCCTTTGAATGTCTTTATCTGTCGGGTACTCGTTCTCCGAGAAACCACGACCTTTAAATGGAAGCGGGTGCCGTTGCTCTCCTGGCTAACGCACTCCTTCCAGCCGCACCAGGCTCTAGGCTCTGTATTGATTCATGCGACACTTGACTTCCTGTCAGCTCGCCGTCAACTGCCACAGGCTTTCGGGTCTGTGCAGGACTATGGGACACATGACCACTTGTCATTGCCCTTTTCACTAGTCTCCACGAGCTGAGTAGGAATTGGTGACGTTTGTCGTCAATGCACCCTCAACTGTGTTCGACACGACATCAGTTGCATACGTCTCTCGCAGGAGCACATCCTTTCCGGTGTCCTGCGCAGAGTTCTCAACTGTGCGTGTACGCCAGTCTATCCATGGTTGGTGTTTTGCCAACCATGGCATGCCTAGGATGAGGTCATACGGACTCTCCATACCTAGCACTGTGAACTACTCTTTACAAGAAAAATCACTAAAGTTGAAGGAAAGTTCTACCTGAGCTCCCTCAGACTTAACGAGCGCGCCGTTCGCTGAACGAACGGTCGCCACTTCTCGCTTGCCATCCTTGCAAAGCGACGCAAACTTGCCATCGCCCTTTGGGAAGAGTCCTCTTGCTGGGATCTTTTCCCCAGCAGGGGGTCTGGCATAGCAGCGAGCCATCCAATGGCCGCGCTTGCTGCATTTAAAGCAGACTACATCTGCATTGCCCAACTCCATGGGAGTGGTATCTGTCCTCTCGGCCGACTGCTTATACCAAGCTGTCGCCGAGGCACTGTTGTAGGATTGCTCCTCAACTAAGGAAATTTGGATTGCCTCTCCATTGTCGACGGCACCTTTCTGAAAAGGGCCTGTCGCGATGGGCCATGCCGTAGTCCGTTCATAAACGTGGGCACCTTAATGTGCTCCGGAATCGGACCTACGGTAATGGACGCCGACAGGGAGCGCATCTCCTGCACATACTCTTGCAAAGATCGCCTCGCCTGTCGCGCTCCGAAAAAGCGCGCGTGAAGCAACACCTCGTTGTTCGGCGGCTGGTACATGGCGCGAATCTTTGTCTTAAAGATCGCCCATGTAAGGAACGCCTTAACGTCCGCTACAAGCGCCGAGTAAGCCCACTCTGAGTCCTTACCGCGCAGGTGCGACATGGGGTACAACACCATCCGGCTGTCGTCCTCGATGAACTGCGCGACACCGCATTGCTCCACGGCTAAAAGCCAGTGGACAATCGTGTGCGCTGCAGTTACATCGAACTTGGGCGGGTCCCTATACGCTGACGAGCCACACTAGACTTTTGACAAAATAAATCAACATTCGTGTACTCACCACTCGAGTTGGTTAAGCAAAACGTTAACCCAACAATTAGAACGTTTCTCCACCAAAAACAAAATCTCAAATGATTTAGCCGCTTGATCCTCACGTGGTCCATCCGAATGGGCCTCGGCTGATGCGGTCGGGCAGAAAGCATCCCAACAGTGCTGTTGAGAGCCTCGCTCCGAGCCTGCTCTCGTTTAAGCTCATTCTGAGTCTTTGTGATGGACTCCGCTACAGCGTGGCTCTGTATGTTTCGGACGCGGCTCTTTGCTGTCCGAGCACGAACGCCTCAAACTGCTTCAACTGAGCAACATGTTTCTTAGGAGGTATGCCCAAGAGTCTCAGGGCTTGTTGACCAAGTCCGTGCGCCAAGTGCTCTGCCACCTCCCGATGATGTTAGGAGAGGTAGGTAGGGTGAGCCCAATCAATATTGAGACTCATCCTCACTGACACGCTCTGAGAAACGGGTACCAAAAAGTGCTACCAAGTATAGAGGTGCTACTCAAAGCTGCCACGCAGTACTAGCACACACCTTTTGAGCACAGTGAGGAAGCGGTTAAACGTTTTCTCTCACGTAAAGTGGGGTAGTTGGTGGGCGCCTAAGCGACCTTTATTTAAGTGACGTCACGGGGGCGGTAACCCGGCTCCACGTAAATCCTATTTTAACCAATTAAAAATGCCATCTCTGTAGATATGCACTGATATGTGCTGCGAGCGTATTATTCTAAATACCTCGTTCATCCCCTTTAATGTGAGTGCCCTCAGGTGCATCACATACAAGGGTGGGTCAAAATGTGAACCACACCCAAGTGGTGGGTCTAATTACTTCACTTAAGTTATTGTCCATCTCTTAAGTGCACAACGTGTAATTAACGGAGATTGTGTGAAATAGGCAACTTTAGCCCGTTTACAGAATCGTTGGTGTTATTTAAAAATACTTTTGTGCGTCACAAGTAACGCTTTATTGTACAAGATGAACAAATGCCAAAAGAAATGGGAATATATTGAATATTTAGATTTATATCAAATTGGCTTGTACTCTGACCGCCCTATAATAGACACCAAGCATGACAAAAGTGGCTATTAAGCTTCTTTTGGCACCATTGCACTTATCTTTTTGAAAAAATAGTAATCCTGTCGTTCATAATCCTTTTATCCAGATTATGCCATACGCGATTAGCCTGTTTAAATAAAGCATCATTACTGTAGATGTGGCCGAGAGACTTCATGACAGCTTTCTGTTCCTCATCGGTTTTAAGCTTTAGACCACCAATGATAAGCAGCGCGTGCAGTTGGGGCTCCTTCAAGTCAAGCAACTTCGAATCAAGTTTCTTCATTATACGTGAGTATTTCAAGTTTAAGACATTGTTAAGTGTTTTGTCCATGGACAATACACTCTTCACTTCGAAGCTTCTCTCGCCAAAGAGATCGAACAGTGCAGCAAAGAAACGGACGGAATCTTTCTCGTACTCGGCAAAAAATCGAAATGGAAATTGCATGAGTTGCGAAACTTGGCCATCCCGAAGATTAATCTTGCTGGAGAGCAGATGAGCTACTTCAAACGACGAAAGTTCTTGCCCTTTCAAATATTCGACCAGTCCCTCGAGTATGTGCTTAAAGGGTTGCCAATTTTCCAATTCATCTCGATAATATCTGAGATTCTTGCTGACATATGTTGCTAAAGGAGCTACGCCAAACCGGTCCACCAAGACCTCGGCCAAAGCTACCTTTTCTCGTAAATGCCCCTTAGGAGGAATTCCCGCGGTTATCGCTTTCAGCTGCTCAAGATTTTTGGGTTCGTTCATTGCCTTAAGATCAGCCGGAAAATTCACCCATCGAGCAACAGCGTTTTCAGGAAGCGTCTGCTCGCCTTGAGGCACCAAGTGAAATCTTAAGTGGTCGATTGTTGTTGTAAAAAGAGTTGATACTTCGTCTACGGCAACCTGCGGTTTGAGGCTCCTCGAGACGTTGGTGGTGGCGATTTTTTCGGACAAGTCAAGGGTGGCCGCCATCGAAGTGGCCACTGCAACTGATTGCAAAGTTGCGAAGAGTGCCAGTGCGGAGATAATATGACCCATAGGTGCTTTATGATGTTGCCTGGGATCTGAGAGAAATAATTCTTATTGAGTTAGAAGTTGGGTCTACGATATCACGATACAAAACGGGCTAGATTACAAATCCGTACCCTTTGCATAAGCATCCGCACCTTCTGCTTGGATAAATCTGATCGCGATTTGTCACAATTCTGACTTGCCGCAAAGAGTTGAATCAAGTACACCCACTCAACCTATGGCTTCGTTGGATTCGTCTGCATATCTGATTATCGAGGTGCACTTTAAAATTTAAATCAAGACTTGCGAGCTCTTAACTACATAATTATTCGTAAGTGAGGGCGGCCCCAATTTTAGTAAGAATTGTAGCTTTTTTAGCTGCTTCGGGCAGCTAAAACAAGCCACAAATGTGAGCAGCTCGCGTCATTGAAATGAAAATATTTTTATAATCTGCTTAATTACGCATTTCTATGAACGCCATAGAATCTCCGTGAGACCCCAGATTCTGATGATACGAAACTTTCTGGGAAACATCCGATAAAGTAAAATTTTGGACCGTTTGAAAATTAATTGCGTAATCTTGAAGATCTGCTTGTCTGCAGAATATAGCTGCTTAGATCATTTAAAATACCGAAAATAAGGTAATTTATAGTTGTTTGCTGTTTCAACATCATTCGTATGTCTTAAAACACAGAGACTAAATTTGGCTGCTCACTTTATGATACTACAAAGAGCATTTAAGGCCAAAACATCGTCGCAGGTATCATCAAAATTGACAAAGCGCTTAAGTGTTTGTGACTTTAGGTTTTGTGACTTAAGAAATCAAATTTGTCTTACTAAGATAAATGCTTGTGCAGCATTAAAGTTTTCGTCCTTCAAAATCCAAATGTGTCGGTCACAAGAAGTACGAATGCTAGAGTGGAACGGACCACACGAGGAAAACGATGAACAACGAGCAAGCGTTTACGACGTCGAATCAAGATTTTAACGGATGGCTTTTGTATAGTGGAGCAAGTAGCCATATCGTTCCGTCTGACCATCTGTCTCTTGATTATCAGAAGTTGACATAGTCAGCCGTTTTCCGAGAGTTGTCTTATAAAGAGAAATGTTTGTATGGTATTCCGATTACACCCTCTTTTAATAGAATTGAAAACGCCATGTTTTACCCGTAAATATCACTACGTATTACACAAAATCAATTCTTTTTTCAAACCTCGTTTTCTTTTTCGCTACCGAGTGCTGAATTCACAGCTTTCCAAGTGTTAAGGAGCGGGTGTAACGGGGCACTACGACTTGTACTGCTTCAGTACAAGTCCACTTCGCAATGCTTCAGTTGCGAGTGGTGCCTTACGTCACTTCACGTACACAAGTACGTGCAGAGGAAGACTTCTCTTTAAGGTGACTAGCTTAAAGAGGGTTAAATGAAAACTGTATTAATATAGTTAAGTTTCTCTTCTTTCTATCTGTTAATGCTTACTTAATTATGAACTAATACTTAACATGCAATTGAAATCTTATCTGTCTCTATCTCTTTGATTACGTTTACAGCTGATTAGTCTGCGGGATAAATACCTATATCTATTTATGGATAAGATTTCTGAACATTACTATATAAAGTAATATTCTCCATACATTATCTATCTTTTAGATAATATATTTATTAACAACCTTTAAGTGTTAATTTCATGTAACGATACACCCCGTTGCATCACCCTTCCTTTAATGACAATCACTCTGATTGTCATTGAATAGTGTGGTCACTATAAGACCACTTGACTAAAAACGATGTGGATTGGTCAGAACCATCATTTTTAATTATATCGCATGGTTAACAAGTCCATGCGGTATGCGAATAGTGCGGCGCCTTTGGCTGCGATTCGTGCAGCCGCGGGTGACGCGCTGTTATCTCTTGCGGCAGACGGAACGTCTGCCGTAGTATCTTCCACTCGCGCAACACTAGATGCTGCGAGTGCACGTGGTGATTCACCACATGAATACGACCCCTCTTCGAAGGTCGACTACGAATGAGAGTCGGACGAAATGGCCGACTCGGGGAGAATAGAACAGTCGCCTGATAGACCTCAGGCGGCTGACTATGAGCCTTCGAATGAGAAAGCTCATTCTGATAGACGAGTTAAATAGTCTATTTCGTTCCGATGATGATATAAGTCTTTTACGTCCACGATGCCCACTTGTTGGAGATTCCTGACACTCATGCATGATGCGCAAGCGCAAATTATTGTGAGTTGGGACGACGACACGTGGGGTGTCGTCGGTAACGGCTATGTAATTTAAAAACCTTTACTTGTTGTTTATCGATCGAATGACGATCGATATAAAGCCGGTAAATCTCTACAAGATTGATCGGATGGATTCATTAAAAGATTAATCAAATGTAGAAGGTCCTTATCTTCTGTGTAGGCTTTCTTTACGTCATCAACTAAGGTTGATGACGGAACACTCGTAGTGAGTGTTGCAACAGTAAGATTACTTTCACTGTTGGAGTGCACTGCTGACTCGAAATCGGGTCGGCGTGATAACGCATCAGCGACGACATTAAGTCGTCCTGGTTTATATTCGACGGAGAAGTTATACTCCGCGAAGAAGGATAGCCACCTCGCCATTCTTTGCGAGAGGTGTGGGCT
>NW_027152213.1:1510790-1548773 GCF_004359215.1 Bremia lactucae | reverse complement strand
GTCAAGAGATTTGCAAATTCTCTTGAGGTTACTGGATCAGTAGGGCGTTGCGCCCCTACTGACCCCGTCTATTTTTTGGCGGTCCGCCTCGCTGTTGCGATATCGCAACAGCGTCGGATCCGCGATCGTTGCCCTTTTTGGCATACGGTCCAAAATTACGTTCAGTACCTCTCGGTACTGGGCGTGGGGCACTACACTCATCAGCGTACTGTCCTAATATTGGCAGCGATGGCATTTCTGCAATCGCTTATTGCTCGAAAAGCGAGATCTCTCGCTTTCGACGTAAGAGAGGTCCATGGGTTCTGGACCTCCTAGCTCGTGTCGTCTTGGAGGACGATATGATGACGAACTAGCTTGAGCCTGTCTCAAGCTAAAGTCCTCCTGTTCCGCAACGGATATTGCTTCTTCAAGCGTATCCAGTTCCAAGCGGATCAGGTGGGTCTTTACGGGACCATCCGTAAGACCTTGCTTGAACACCGTAAATAACGTGTGTTCATGGACTGGGTTATTTGTAATACAACTCGCTAAAACTCGTATGTGCTGAGCATATGCGTGAACATCACGCTTGCATTGCTTGAGTTTTAGAAGCTGGGAACGAGCTCTGAACTCAGCCCTCGGCGGTTCAAACGTCTGTTTGAGTCGGGTTTTAAAAACCTCTAGCGACCCAAAGACGTATGGGTCGCGCAACTTAAGGCATGCCCAAGTTTTGGCACGATTTGCCAAATTTGATTGAGCGAATGCGACTTGCGTTTGCTCATCGATGATGTTACGTGCTCTTATGGCATCGTTCAACTCGACAAGCCATCTTAAGAGGGAGTCTTCTTAGACTCCTGTATACTTAGAGATGTCAATCTTTAGAGTTTCGGGATGACGCGTATACGTCATCCCAGGTACAGAGTTCTGTACCTGTTGTAACCTCAACAGTTGTACCTGTTGAGAGCCTTGCTGATCCAGCAAGGCTACCTTCTCCTTCATCTCGTCAAGCTCATGTTGTATGAACTTGGCGATGGCTGAATGGACGGCATCTCTGTCCAAACCGGACAGCATGGCCAAGATGGCATCGTTCCCTACGGTCGAACTCATTCGTTTGACCGCACTCTTTTCAATGTC
Organism: Bremia lactucae; assembly: GCF_004359215.1. NCBI lineage: Eukaryota > Oomycota > Peronosporomycetes > Peronosporales > Peronosporaceae > Bremia > Bremia lactucae. Next base: position 1,547,663 of record NW_027152213.1, on the reverse strand, counting down.
GCTTAGAAAGGAGTAGCTTTCACGCAAAACGTAATGCGTATTCCTACTATCATCTAACATGTCCATGTTAGGTTATTGGAACTGTGGTCCTTGGACGGACTACAAAGTGCTACCAGGTGTAACGGGGCACTACGACTTGTACTGTTTCAGTACAAGTCCACTTCGCACTGCTTCAGTTGCGAGTGGTGCCTTACGTTATTTTACGTACACTAGTACGTGCAGAAGAAGACTTCTCTTTAAGACAACTGCCTTAAAGAGGGTTAAATGAAAACTGTATTAATATAGTTAGTTTCCCTTCTTTCTATCTGTTAATGCTAACTTAATTATGAACTAGTACTTAACATGCAATTGAAATCTTTTCTGTCTCTATCTCGTTGTTTACGTTTACAGCTGATTAGTCTGCGGGATAAATACCTATATCTATTTATGGATAAGATTTCTGAACATTACTATATAAAGTAATTTTCTCCATACATTATCTATCTTTTAGATAATATATTAATTAACAACCTTTAAGTGTTAATTTCATATAACGATACACCCCGTTACAGCGGGTCATCGGCCGGGCTTACCTTTCTTTTACCTTTCTTTCCTAATTTACCGACGTGGTAAACGACTACACGCTACCACGCGTGAACGGGGTAGTAATCATGCACTGACCACCATTCGTCCTCGTCATCGGCGCCTGCTTTCTGGGTGTTTCCGTCTTGCACAACCAACAGAATAAGCATTTCCGTGATGAAGGTGAACACACGTCACTAACCAACTGCCTCAAGTTCATGGCACTTTTCAGCTTTAGCTTGCAGCATCCGCGTCGAGTGATTTTCGCTGAGAAACCTGCGGCATGTTTCAGCTGTCTATGGAGAAATCACGTTTACCGCTTGAAGCCGCAGCGCGGCAAAGGTGTGGGAGGCATCACAAAAGTAACATTCTTTGCCCGCTTACAAGTGTACCAATGATGCTTGAAAGGTCGTCGAAGAAGAGTTCCTTTTCGTCCTCACCAGGCTTGTGAACCCTGAATGAGTCGAACAGCGGAATTTGGTACGGATCGTTGGTCATGCCAGACCACCAAGAAAAGTTGCCCTTAGAGGGCAACCAAGGCTTCTTTTCGGGAGCAAACCGCAAAACATTGCGGTACGTCTCCCGTTTGCTCATATTAATGTTAACGCTAACATGGCTCTAGCGCGATCCTTAGAATCACTCCGTACCTAGTGATGCACATAGCACCACTAGTAGCATTCATACCGAAGTGACCTTTACGATGATTTCGTTCCTGGTGATGCCACCAGAGTGGTCGTCGTCCATATAGTCGTCACAAGATGATGACTCCGGATCAAAAGGGTCTGACGAAGCGTGAAACAACTCCGCTTGAGAACCCGAAAGTTTAACGGACGAGGCCCCGGTGGATTCGGAGGCCTTCACAGTTATCGCCGATTCGGGCTATGATGCCGCCTCGGCCCAATCACCTACCACGGGGATAGTAGGTGACTTATACCAGTCACCTGCAATTGGAGTAGGATGTGACTTCTTCTCCGCAGTAGACCATGTAGCGTCTACTGAATCATTTACATTACTAGTAGCTGCAATTGTTAGTGCAGCTGCCAGCTTTGCGGTCTCACGGGCGACGCGCTCGGGGTTCGTTATTATGCGCAAACGAATTGATTTTAAACAAAATCAATAACGTAATCAAATTAAAATTATAAATCAGAAACCAATTATGCAAATTTATAGAGAAATACCTATCGGTATTTTTGCCACTCCAGATCAGTCACTTTTGCTAGTGTTGGCCAAGAGAACGGTATAAGGGGGTGTCCAAGAGGTGGTATATCGCTCGCTGTGAACATACGTTTCTTAAGATTTGCATACAATTTATGCTTACGCATAAGTGTACAAACCTTTTGTACGTGCGTACGATGTACTTCAACGTCTGACTTTCCGTGAATGACTCTGCTATAACGAAGAAGCTATCAAATAACTCAGTGTGATGTGAATCCCGCACCGATCTCATAAGATTGATACCACAGATATTGAACGTTGCAGGTCAGTACTTAGGCTCTTTGGCATAACTAGCCACTCTCAATGCGTCCGGCTTAGGGTACTTACCGCCGTGAACGGAATATCCTGTTCACGCATGAGCATCTGATAGAATATATCCATCAGATTTATTTTTTGACGAAAGTATGGTACTCTTTGACATACCGTCAGTGATTACGTCTCTTTTCGTGATATCGGCGTTGAGCCGGTACCGTGGGGCGTTTAATTTATTGAGCACATGCACAATTCGCCACCTTTTATTGCTTAACTCACACTAAATGTTGCGGGTACACGTGGTGAGTCACAACGTGAGGGTCGGAGAGCGATGTGGAGAAATTGATAACGTCACATGACCCGCAGCTAAGAAATCGGCAAAGACTTTGTCGATCGCTAAAACTTGTTCCGAGGCAGTAGCCACCACTTCATGACACAGTGTTTCGAATCTGGGATTAGGTCGATTTCGTGTCGAATGTCTTTCTCCTTTGCAACTAGCGCGGTACGGACTCAGGGAACACATTCTTAAATTCGATCAAATTCTTATACAAAGATTTTGCTTATATTGTTCAATCCAAGTCTTCTCATTAAGGACATTTCGTTCATCGATAAGCTGCTGAGAACCCGTTCGTTCGCAAAAAATACTATCGCCGACCGAATATTGGTCACGTATTGTCATATGTGACAAGTGCACAGATCTGTTTGACTTTGCCCCAAGATTTGGCACGTCCGGCCATGTTAAACATGTCAAACTTCACTTTTGTCGCATCGTCATTGATGCGTCGAGCTTCTATGGCATCGTCTAATTGGCGAGCCATTTGAGCACGAAGTCGCCCTCAACTGCCTTAAACTTAAAAATTTCAATAGCTTTCGGGTCGACGCGATCGCTTCGGTCCGTCAGCTTATCATGTAAATGCTGCTATCTTTACAATTCTAACTGTTGAGTACCTGATATCTCAACGCCTCTACGTGTAAAAGTCTTGCAGGCAAAGCAAGGCTACTTTTAACGAGGCACGTGGAGTCCATGTTGCATGAACTCCGTACTGGCGCATGTTGTTCTGCGTACAACATTGCGTTCAACCACTTTTCATTCGAGGTCACTCGAGTGAGTGAAACATTCACTTATTGTGTTGAAACCTTTTCAAGGGACTTGAAAGTTCCCTCCTTCTTCAACCAACGTGTCCATGTTTGATGGGAATGTGCGTGGCCGTTAAACGGACCACGAAGTGCGCCCAGGTGTGACAGGGCACCTTTTGCTAGAACTGATAACAGTACTAGCCAACCTACGCTGATAGCAGTGAAGGTGAGGTGCCTCGGTACTTTAGGTACACTGAAGTGCACAGAATGTCTTAAGTAATTAAGAAGTCTTAGCTACTAGGGATTAATACAAAGGCTTTAGTAGAGAGAAAATAAAAATTTTATTAGCATACTAAGTTCCTCCGTAACAATCTCCTGTCTACTGACTTATTTAAATTAATATCAAGTTATGTATAGCGCATGCTTGCGCACCACCCAATCGTGTCCGGGGTTAATTTGAGTTTGAACAACTAATTAACAAAACTATTGTCTTGTTGCCTCGTTATTACGGAGTGTCCAGCTACATATTTTTTCTTCTATTTTTTTGTAGCTGGGCACCCGTACACTAAGCTTTTGGTGTTGAACTTCAGTAGCTCAGGCTTCTTAGCTACTTTAAACCTTTATCGCACGTCGTGTACGTGAAGTATTCAGAGACACCTCACCTTCACGTAGAGTCCGTAGAGAATAATGCCACAATTTACAGCTCGCCCTCCTAAGCCTTGCCAGGGATTTAACAGTTACTTAAATTTTTAAAGTCAAGATTTACAAAACGGCCCCATACATCATTCTAATTTTATGATACGTAAATTTTGTATCTACTGTGATAGCATGCCATATGAGGCAGACCTTATTCGAAAACATGTCCAAGTTCAAGTTGAAACCTACAATATGCTCCAAATTCAGCGTATTCGATTGCCAAGGCAAAAGATAGCTAATCTTTCGCATTAATAAATAAAGGACTTTTCATCCGGTAGCTCGTTACAAATTATTAATCCCTATACGAAGAAAAATCGAGAGCAAATTACATTATCCTTATAAATAATATTATCCCTCAATATTACCATACATGGTAATATTGCGGCAGTCATATGACAGTTATTCTCGTTCGTTTATTCAAAATCTTATAAATACCCTTGCCAATCAACGCTAGACGAGGGAACGGGTGATAAGCAATGAGTCACTACAAATACTTTCTCATTTTGATATATAGTGTCAGAAAATCAAGATGTTTGGTGCGTAGGCCCTCAACTTGGAGATAGCTATCTTCGAGCTTCTAGCATGTAAGTGCTGCTGTCTCAACAGTTCCATCTGCTTAGCACCTTCTTCTTTTAAAAGCTCTGCCTGTTGAAAGCCTTCCAGGTGATGCAATTTTATTTTCGCGGGCCGCGTCATGTTGATGTTTTATGAACTCGGCGATAGCCGCATGTTGATACTCTCTTTGCAGAGCGGATTACATTGCGCTAACCAGGTGACCCCCTTCCATTGGTCGACCGCATTCCATTCGATGCACTCAAGTAATTAAACCTCTTACGCGTAGGTATGAAAGCTCCTTTCTTATTTATCCACCATGTCCAGGTTGGATGGTATGTACGTGGCCCTTGATCAGACCACGCAACTACTGCGTCAGTACTTGCTAGCCTAGTGAAGGTAAAGGTGCCTCCGAATACATCACGTACAGGGAGTGCAGAGGGACGGTTTCTGCTAAGAGTTCTTAGCATACTGCGTAAGACTTGGTATAGGGAAAAGAAATTGTAATTAATACATTAAGGTCAGTCGAAGGTCACTCCTTGTTAGATAGTTCGTCGAAAGTAATAATGTCATTAAGTTCGCTGCATCGAAGATGATGCGACAAAATAAAGTTTGGCATGTCCAAATTGGCCGGACGTGCCAAATCTTGGGCCTGAGCCTCAGACCGATCGCGGCGACCAAAGGCAGCTGATCGGGACTGCGTGAACAGCTACGGCGAGCATTAATGTGCTACCGCATCCAACGTAGCTCAGGCACTTGGAGCGCTTTAGCCACTCGTACATATTTCCAGTTTGAATTAAAATTCGGCTTACTAATCGGTCTCGAAGTAACAATTTTATAAGTTATTGTTTTGCTATAAAAATTGTCTTAACGCTTGGTGATGCGTCATAATACGTTATTGAACAGAAGGCAGGTCGTATGCAAGGAGCAATATTTACCATCTAATTTCGCAAGCCATGTAGAATGATACTAGACTAGCTGTCTGGATGTGCTCAATGATTAGACGCGATAGCATTCGTTAGCGTCAGCAAATTAGTAAGTGTGATTTCGGCCCATTGGCCTTATGGAAACAGTGCAATTGTCAACTCTCACAATTTCGTTAATCTCTGGAAATATCCCCAATAACCTTAGAGTAGTTGTAATACCTTTAAGAGTCTTCTTAGTGCATGTTTCTCAAATGACTCGTCTAATGACCGCGTAACAGTTATTTGGTCTCAAGTCCTACCTATTCCTTCTTAAATTAGAAACGCTAGATCAAGCGATCTCTAAAGCTGAACAAGAGGACTTCATCCTGCAACATACCTTCGTGCATTCGGGTTACAATCGCCCTCGGAGACGACAAGAGGTCGAAAGCTCGAATAAATGAACCTCCTTTTATGTTGAGAGCGAGAATATCGCTTTCGGACAACAATCAATTGCAAAGCTCATGTGGCGTGGGACTTGCCATTCTCTAACAGCTTAACCTTTTCACGGGTGTGCTCGATCAGCACTTGTACCTCGATGTAGCCTAGCACAGGTATCTTGGGGACCGCTACAACGAACTTGCCAAGTTGACTAGTCATCCCGGGTCCTCAACACAACGTCCAGATGACATTTGTGCGACCTAATATTCACTCGTCCTCGGCCCCACCACGCACGAAAACGTCGTTAAAGTGATAGGGCGCGTGGACACGGTGATGACGCATTTCGTGATACACCACTCGGTTGAATGCCGTTGGTGCGTATCTTAACCCTCGTGGCATCACAAGCCACTCTCACAAACTTTGCGGTGCTTACTGCCGTTTTAGCTAATTAGACTATCCCATGCGTAACTTGAAAGTAGGCATCTTCTAAATCCAACGCGGAACTAATAGTTAACTTTTCCATCGAGTTCAACAAGACACTTTCTAGCGGATCGGCGTTTGCGCCGGTATGGTGGCCGGGTTCAGCTTATTTTAAGCGTGAATCACGGGCCTTAACATGTGGTTTCACGCATACAGAAGGTCGGTCGAAGCGACTTACTCTCACGTACCTGTCCCAACTGTTGTGTGACCAGGCAATGCCTTTGTCGGAAGAACACGTGTACTATATTGATGTTTTTTTTTTTTGGCTTGCTAGCAAAAAAAAACATCAATATAGTACACGTGTTCTTCCGACAAAGGCATTGCCTGGTCACACAACAGTTTTGGCAATGCGCCAGGTGAATATCGTGCCTGTTGGCCCTATGAATCACCCAGACCTTCAATTTGAAAGTGGTTGCCGTTGCTCTCTCGGCTAACACACATCTTCAACCGCACCAGGCTCTAGGCTTTGTGTTGATTTTGCGAAGCTTGACTTCTTGTCAGCTCGCCATAATGACACATGCTCTCGGCTTTGTGCAGGTCCATTGAACACATGACTTATTGTCTTTGTCCTGTTTACTACCCAATCCCTTCAAGCCGGAGAGAGCCTCGTGTCATCTGGTTTCCTACCGGGAGACTTTCAAATACACCAGGCTCTTATCAACCTGTTAAGTGCTAATTTCATGTAGCGATACACCCCGTTCCATCACCCCTTCCTTAAACGACAATCACTCTGATTGTCATTGAATAGTGTGGTCACTATAAGGCCACTTGACTAAAAACGATGTGGATTGGTCAGAATCATTTTTAATTCAACCGCATGGTTAGCAAGTCCATGTGGTATGCGAATGGTGCGGCGCCTTTGGCTGCGGTTCAAGCAGCCGCGGGCGACGCATTATTGTCTCTTGCGGCAGACAAGGCGTGTGCTGTAGTATCATCTTCTACCGCAACACTTACTGTTCCAAGTGCACTTGGTGATTCACCGCGTGAATGCGACCCCTCTTTGGAGGTCGACAACGAATGCGAGTCGGACGAAATGGCCGACTCGAAGAGAACAAAACAGTTGCCTGATTATCGTCAGGCGGCTGACAATGAGCCTTCAAAAGAGGGTGCTCAATCGGATCGACGAGCTGATAGCGTTCGCTATACCATGTTTGGTTCCGACGATGAGGGTGATTCCTCATCGCCAGCACCGTCTCCCGTGCCGTCACCCGCACGTATTTCTGTGCGTGATGATGACGATGGCGTAAGCCATCGTAATAAAAGTTATTGTGATACCCCTGCTTCAGTCGGTACCACTCAAGGGAGCGTAGACTATAAAATATCTCGTCTTGTCCATGGGAAGGAGCCGTGGCTTTTACTTTAACGGCTAGCCAATAGCTTGTCTGGAGAGACTACTCATCACAATAAATATCCCTTATTTATTGTGACAAAGCTACATGGCTTTGATCCCAGCGCGAAGAACTTTCGCGCTGTGGACGATTTTTATCTCAATGCTTTTCTTAAACATCGATGGTTTAGTGGCAACAATAAGCGAGATAAAGTCTCGCTTATGCAAGCCTAGAGCGCGTTCATTCGCAATGTCAAAGACATTAGACGCGAGGCCTGGCTTCAAAAACTCAACGCGATTCGCGTTAAGATTGAGAAACAAACTCCAACCGGTGGAAGGTATAAATTGCATCGGTTGTCACGTGAGGTAGGACTTCCATTACTCAAGTGGGGTGATCCCTGTCCATGTCCGCGTTGTGTTGACAACACGAAGCGAGTAAAAGGGAATACCTATTCCCTTTCTTCTCCCTGGGGAAAGGCGCGCATTTCTATCGAGCTGCGCGATGCGATTGACGTTTCGCAATCGCTTTACAAGCCCTAGGGGCGCGTGTTTTCCGATGGACCTTCTGATCCATCTGATGGGTCTCGTCAAACTGACGGAAGAGGCCCTCAACGTCAACAATCAGCTGGGAACGATGCTCACAGCTGTCATGTGAAGATAGATAACCGCGCCAGCGAACCAGATAACTTGTTCGCTGCCCCTTTACATCACGGTAATTTAAAATCCGTTCCACAAGCAAACGTTGACCACCGTAGGAATCCACCAATGGTGTGATGGAGGAGGAAAAATTAGATCCGACCCATGTGTCGGATATAGAGTCGATGATCGACAAACTCGATGGCTACCTCCATGTATTGGAGGAGAACCTTGAACACGAGCGCGGTAAGCATCACTCGTTGGAGTGAACGGTTCAAGATCACTATATCGAACGGTTGGAAATTCGTTCGAAGAGTGAGAACTTAATGTTAAAGTACGAACGGAAGTATCGCGCTCTTCGTGATGAGCTGTCATCAGCTCATCGTGGTCACGAGGATCTTCGGACCCGACATGAGTATCTCCAGATTCGACATGAGAATCTGGTTCGTGACCACAAGAATCTCTTAGGGATTCTTGGAAAGCGTGGTCAGATCCGACCTCGAAAGAATCCGCGTACTGATGGAACGGGCGGAGCCGACCAACGTAGAACGTAGAACGTAGGATGCGTTCGCACCCTACGTGGCAATTCTTTCGTGTACGCATTGCCTCTGCAACGCAGGACACGGAATGGCCCAATGAACTTAGGTAGTAGCTTACTGCTACCACATTAGTAACTACACGCTTCGGTAAGTTTACGGTAGAGAGTAGTACTAGGTCATTATTTTTAAATGAAAGAACGTTTGCTCTTCCATATTTGTCTACGTTCCGTTTCTGACGGTCCACTGCGTTGGAAATGGAATCCGTACGAAACGGATTACCGATTCTCGAGCCAGCAGAAATTTCTCTGCTGACTCATTGTTTTGTCTTTGCGCTTGTGCGCACTGCCATGAGATTTTTCTCATCTTCGATGTCGATTGCTTCGACATCGACATCATTCGCGTCGTTGGTAACTTCGACGCGTGATGAGCATGAGCCAGAAATGGTTTTGCTCGTGCGAGTCCACCCTCACCCCACCCCTACCCTTAAACTAGAGGATCTCTCAAATTGGGTCGGTATGCTTGGATGGCGTAATCCATTCACGAAGAACGGTGTATGCGTTGTAGACGCATGCACCGAATTTTTGATGACGAGTTCGACCAAGAAAATTCGCTTTGATTCGGATACGATTGGACGTAACCTCGAAGTGTCTCTTCAAGGGCGCGATTTAGGCGTTCCGTCTAACCATCTGTCTCTGGATGATCAGAAGTTGACATAGTCAGCCGTGTTCCGAGAGATCGTAACACGGGATTGCCAAAACTCGCCGTGAATCGTGGATCTCTATCCGAGACTAATTCCCAGGGTAAACCGTGGAGTTTGAATACCGCGTCGATAAAAACACGGGCACAGCCCGGAACCGTGATCGACTCTGGTACTGAACAAGATGTACCATCTTGCTGAATCTGTCTACAAAAACAAAGATTCCATTGTTTTTGTGATCATCTTCGGGAAATTCGAAGACGAAGTCCATCGATAGGGACTGCCAACATTCTACCGGAAGTGGTAGAGGTTGGAGAGGTGCACGGAATGAAAGGCTAGGCTTCATAGGCTTCACCCGTTGACATATTTCGCAAGCATGAATGTACATGTGCACGAACTGGTACTGACGGGGCCAGTAAAAGTCGCGACTCACTGTGAGATAAGTTTTCTCACGTCCACGCTGCCCACTAATTGGTGGATCGTGACACTCATGCATGATGTGCAAGCGCAAATCATTGTGAGTAGGGACGACGACGCGTGGAGTGTCGCCGGCAACGGCTGTGTAGTACAGTAAGCCGTTGCGTGTTTTTTATTTATCGATCGCATGACGATCCATATAAAGCCGGTTAGTCCTTAAAAGAATCATTAGATTGATTCATCAGATGATCTATTAAACGCAGAAGGTCTCACTCTTCTGTGTAGGCTTTCTTCATGTCATCAAACAAAGTTAATGGAACACTTGTAATGAGTGTTGCAACAGTATGATTATTTACTGTTGGAGTGCATAGCCGGCATAAAATCGGGTCGGCGTGATAACGCATCAGCGACGACATTAAGTCGTCCTAGTTTATATTCCACGGCGAATTATACTCCACGATGAAGGCTAGCCACCTTGCCATTCTTTGCGAGAGGTGTGGGCTATTTACGGCCGAGCGTAATGACGCATGGTCCCTATATACGATGAACGGTCTATCTCCTAGGAGATAGCCCTAAATTTAGCCAGTACATTTTTTATGGCAAGGAGTTCCTTGTCATGCACTGGGTAATTGCGTTCAGCTGGTTGCAGCTGACGCGATTGGTAACAGATGACGCGCTTCGCGCCGTCTGTATCGTATTGCATTAGCGCACAGCCGATTGCGAATTCACTGGCGTCACATACCACATGGAATGGCCTGTCTTGATCTGCAATCGCCACGATGGACGATTGCATCAAGCAAAGCTTAATACCTTCAAAGAAACGCTGACAATCAGCGTTCCATTACCATTTCTCGTATTTTTTGAAGAGATGAGAGAGATGAACTGTCATCTCCGAATGATTGCGTGAGTACTTGTGCAAGTACGTTGCTAGCCCAACAGACTTTCTAAGTCCCTTGATATCGACTGGAACTGGCCAGTCGGTGATTGCCTTGAACTTATCGGCATCAGGGCGCACGCCGTGTTCATTGACGATGCACCCAAAAAGTGGTATTTTGCTTGCAGCGAATATACACTTCTTGAGATTTGCATACAACTTATGCTTTCGCATAAGTGTAAGAACCTGACGAACGTGAGTTTTATGAACTTCCACGTCATACTTTCCGTCCATGGCCAGGGCTTTGGACGAATACATCGTCAAAAAAACTCGGTGCGAATTTTCGCATCTGTTCAAATGTTGCAGGGGCGTTACTAAGCCACTATGGCATTACTTGCCATTCCCAGAGCATCCCACTGGGAGTGCTCACTACTGTGTACGGGATGTCCCCTTTACGCACAAGGATTTGATAAAATCCATCCATCAGATCCATAGACGAAAAGATCGTATACTCTAAGACATACCATCTATGATAACGTTTTTTTAAGGTATCGGGGTTTGAGCCGGTACCGTTGCAGCATTTAGTTTATTGAATGCGTGCACTATCCGCCACCCTCCTGTGGCCTTTCGCACACTGAAGGTCGGAGAGCTATGTGGGGAGGTTGACTACCTCACATGGCCCGCTTTTTCTCGATCGGTAAAGAATTTCTCGATCGCAAGTACTTGTTTACGAGGCAGTGGCCACTGCTTCATGACGCAGTACTTTGAGCCCGGTTTGAGCTCGATCTCATGTCGAGTGCCTTTATCCATAGGCAACTCGCATGGAACTGATTCAGAGTAAACATCCCTGAATTCAATCAAATCCTTGAATAAGTATTTGTCTTACGTGGACTTACACGATCGAGTAGTATATCTCTTAATCCGGGTCTTCACATCGAGGACACTTTCGTCCATCGATGAGCTGCTGAGGGCCCGTTCGTTCTCTGCAAAAATTACCGCTGACCGAATATCGGTTGCGTATTCGTCCTCTGTGACGAGTACGCAAATCTGCTTGATTCTACCACTATGCAGATCTCTCAAGAATCGCTTGGGTTCTAGGGTTGATAATTGAATTATCTCCGACGTTAACTTGGGAGGCGTATACATATCAAGAGTATAAGCGCCTACTCTTGATCAAGACATTCTATGTCTCGGTTTCATCCTGGAATTTATTCACAGGCTGCGGAGGGATTAATCCCTCGGGATGCTGAAGTCTAATCACTTCAGCATTTACTATTTGAGGAGATTTTCCCTCAAGTATGTGGGGACTTGATCTCTCAACGTCTTCCGACTGTGATTGCACTATCACAATTGGGTCCTTACTTTCGACTCTTTACTCGACCTAGGATCATTGTGTTGTCCATTTTGAACAACCGGTATATTCCTTGGATGTCGCCCGCTAGGCGTACATTCATGTCGCAATCCACTCGACTTATTCGAGTGGTGGACCTTCGGCACTGCCCGTGCATTAGCATAGCCACCGGCAGCTGACTCCACAGTGTGATTAGTAATCACACTGTGATCTTGTGCAGTTGTACTAAGACCGTACCACAAGTGAGGCTATCGCACTTACTCGTAGTACATCCACACGCTTGTGGACGCTCCAAAACGTTCATCAGATGGCCATCTGACGAACAAGTGGCAGGCATCTTTACGAATCGATGCTGCCAGCTGATCCTTGGCTCGTATTTTCTGAGTCAAGGTAAACCTAGGATGACATCAAATTTGTCATCCAAATCTAGTACGATGAAATCATCATCGTACTGTAAATTTTTAAACGTGTAGTGAAATTTCACTACGCGTTTCATTACTATTATCGATGCGCCTGTCGCTAGACGGATGTCGCGCTCAACATATTTGGGCCTACGATCCTCTAGCGACTGGCGACGAATAAAATTTCGAAGCTCCACAGTCCACTAGGGCTCTAAGTGACAAATCATTTGTCTTTTTTAACTTCAAGGTGAAGAGGTTTTCCTCATCACCAGGTGCAGAGACACATAATGAATGTGTGTCTGGAGCAACTTTAGTCAAGAGATATGCAAAGTTTCTTGAGGTTGCTGGATCAGTAGGGCGTTGCGCCCCTACTGACCCCGACCGTTTTTTATTTGCTCCGCCTCGTTGTTGCGATTTTTTTTTCGCAACAACGTCGGACCCGCGACCGTTGCCTTGTCTCCATTCGGTCCATTATTACGTTCAGTGTTTCTCGGTACTAGGCGTGGGGCACTGCACTCATGAGCATAGTATCCTATCTTTTGACAGGTTGCATTTCTGCAATCGCTTATTGTTCGAAATGCGAGGTTTCTCGCTCTCGATATAAGCAAGGTCCATAGGTTCTGGACCTCCCAGCTCGTGTCGTCTTGGAGGACGATACGATGACGAATTAGCTTGAGCCTGTCTCAAGCTAAAATCCTCCTGTTCCACAACGGATATTGCTTCTTGAAGCGTATCCAGTTTAAAGCGAAACAAGTGGGTCTCCACGAGACCATCAGTAAGACCTTGCATGAACACCGTAATCAACGTGTGTTCATGGGCTGGGTCATTGGTGATACAACTCGCTAAGTGTCGTATGTACTGGGCATAAGCGTGAACATCGCGCTTGCCTTGCTTGAGCTTCAGAAGCTCTGATCGAGCTCTGAATTCAGCATTTTCTACTTAAATGTATAGAAGGCATGGCCCTTTTATAACCAACCTGGAAGCAACGCTGGCAAGTCGGTCGCGTCCTTGTCCTTTTACCGACGGGTTCACGGGTATCTGACGCGCCACCAGAATTGTTTGTTTCACCTTGATCCGTCTCTGGAATTATGGTATGCTCGAAAAGTAACAAGTCGCGACGCACAGAGCGTTCCTGTGGAGCTTCTCTCATCCCGGAGAACCCCGCAGGTCTGCCACAACCACGGCGAAGCACAGGATCGAAAACAGCTGCTGCATTGCCACTCGCCCCTATTTATGCTAAAGTGTCGTCCATTAGCCTTTGCAAGCGTGGTGGTGCCTGTTGGTTATCTTCGGTAATGCTTTGTATGGATTCTTGAAAAGTTGGTAGAGATGTTGAGGTGTTTGCAGCCGAACAGCACGCTCTTCATTGGTTTATTCTCTCCCTTCCCAAACTTTTTGAGCGGATTGTACAGACATCGTACTTTTCGGTTTCTCCGTGATCCTCAAGTGTAACGTAGTGTATCTTTACATGAAATTAACACTTAAAGGTTGTTAATTAATATATTATCGAAAAGGTAGATAATATTTGGAGAATATTACTTAACATGGTAATATTCTAAAGGCTTATCCATTGGTAGATATATACCATTATATCTACTTTCTCCGCGGTCCAGTCAGCGCTGGACGCGCGCAAAGAGAAAGACAGATAAGACTTTTAGTGCATATTTTGTCTTAGTTTATGATTAAGTTAGTATTAAGTAGATAGACAAGAAGAACTTAATTATGTTAATACAGTTTTCATTTAACCCTCTTTAAAACAAGTGTTTTAAAGAGAAGACTTCCTCTGTATGTACTACGGTACGTGAAGTCCCGTGAGGCACCACTTGCACTGACGCAGTGCGAAGTGGACTTGTACTGAAGCAGTACAAGTCGGCAGTGCCCCGTTACATCAAGGGTTTCTTTTGCTGCTGCAAATGACAGGTACATGTTTTTGGCTGGAGGAGCAAGAGGCATGGCAAAAGAAGTTTATACGACAGGTGCGGACTCAGATCTCTTAACCTCGCTAGGGAAATAAAATTCCCATTCTGCTACAATTTTATATGTTCTGTTTGTGACCGTGTGGTCGACTTTCCATCATCCATACAATAAAATTATAGGAACTCCTGAACTTGGCACTCAAAAACGTCAACGGCGTACGGTCAGTCTTGCCGAAGAGGTACCTCGAACTCCGAAGAGTTTTCAGAAAAGGGGTACCCTAGCTACTTCACCAGATGCTGGTATTGACCCTCACGACGACGTCGCTTTATAAGTTCTTCACATGAACTGAAGGTTCCCCCGCGCATCAAGCAGCGCGGGAGAGGGCCGAAATTTCGGCGGAAGCATTTGATGCTCTACGGCACGAGGTGCAACTTCCTCGTGAGGTCCTTGCTCGGGTTGAGAGCTTATTTGAGGCGGTTCGGGACCGTCTTTCAACGCTGGAGCGTCAGCAGCCTCGTTTAGAGCCAGCTGAACTTCCTGGTGAGGATGCGGCACGACCGCCTGTCTCGGCGCAAGCGCCTTCAAGTCCACGTGGGAAGGGTCTCGATATGACTTAAGCAAGCCAACGTAAAACACTGGGTGTGTACGCAGCTTGCTGGGAAGGTTTAGCATATAAGCAAGGCCCTTCTTGGCCACGACCATAAATTGTCCAATAAAGTGCGGGCGCAATTTGGTCTTGAAGACCGCGGAAACCAAGTTGGTAGGTAGGTTCTTAGCGTTTAGTAAAACTCGGACTTCGACCATATAAGAATGAATACAGCTTCTGCCTTTGGTATCCGCTTGTTCTTTTTGTTTGTCTTGGCTATCAGCCATCGTATCCCTTGCATGTCTTAAGACACTAAAATTGCGTCGCGAGAAACTCGCTTACTTGTTTCCGAACGGTAACAGGGCTGATATCAGCAAGCCTATCGGCCAATTCTCCCTCACCAAGCCCTGAATCACGCAGTGGTTTCGTTAATGGAACGCGCGGGTAGGTAAGACCGTTTACATAGAACGGAGTAAAAAGCCATAGTACATTGGCCGGCTCCTAAAAACCGAGAGGATTTGCGTAAGTGGTTGGGTCTCGCCAATTATTTACACAAATATAGCGGAAATTACGGCTGATAGGGCTAGGCCATTATAGAATCTCTTTAAAAAGGATACAGAATGGTGCTGGACTAGCACCAAAAATAATGCTGTTCGAGCAGTTAAGGATAGTCTTATCCATGCCCTGATTCTGGCACTGCCAAACCCAAATTGGCCTTTCAGTGTCGTCTGTGACGCATCAGATTTTGCCATTGGCAGTCTCTGTTACAAACAGATGTTGATGGGCATGAACGTGTTATTGCGTTCGAGTCCAGACAGCTTAAAGCTGCGAAAAAGAATTACCCAGTTCATGACAAAGAGTTACTTGCTATGAAGTATGCTCTCGTCAAATTCAGAGCTCATCTGCTCGGCTCTTAGCCGTTTGTGGTTTATACAGATCACGCGTCGTTACGACCGGCGACTGAGTCGCCCCATCTCTCGCAGAGAATGGCCCGATGGCTATGTTTTTTTGCGGAATACAACTTCGAGGTAAAGTATAAACCCGGCAAGCAAAATGCTTTGGCCGATGCGTTATCACGCAGGCCGGATTATGAGGTTTCTCATTTAACGACTATCTCGTCACGTATTCCTAATTTAATCCGTTTGGCTTAAGCCAAGGCTGAACAGTGTGTAGCTCTGCTACGAGCCTTACAGAACTCGAATTCGGGATATAAATTAGCGGCACGTTTGCGTGCAAGGCTACATCGATTTCTATCGATAAACCTGATGCTTTATTGCACAGACATCGTGGACCCTCCGTTTGTCGTTATTCCTCATGATGAGGATTTAAAGTACCGGATCCTCTTTGAGGCACACGATACTGTCCTTGGTGGTCATCTCGGTAGAGATAAGACCTACGGCTCTATCAGCCAGAGTTATTGGTGGCTCAAACTTAAAAAAATAGGTCAGCGCATATGTTCGCACATGCGAAACGTGCCAACGGGTGTAACCCTCGGCACATGCTGCTGCGCCACTGGCGAGTCTTCCCGTCCCCATAGGATGATGGGAGTCCATTAGTTTGGATTTTGGTTTTGGGCTGCCGAAAGATTCAGCCGGTAACTCCGGTATAGTGGTCTTTGCTGACCGTTTGAGCAAAATGGCTCACTTAGCGGCCGTGCGGGATTCCATTGATGGAGAGGATACAGCTAAGCTGTTTATCAATCGCGTGTTTCGACAACATGATTTGCCAGTGGCAATTGTCTCTGATCGGGATCCCCGTTTCACGGGCAAATTCTGGAAATCAATTTTCCGAGTGCTTGGCACCAGATTGGATATGACCACTGCGAACCATCCGCAGACCGATGGTCAAATCGAACGTGTCAATCGCGTCATTGAAGACGTTTAACGCAGCGTGTGTGCTCAGACACCAAATCGCTGGAGCTCAATGCTCCCAGTAGTTTAGTTTGCGTTAAATAACGCTGTTCATGCCTCTACCGGCTAACCTTAGCGGGATCCGCTCTAAGGCCCCGCTTTCCAATGAAGCATCCTAAAAAGGAATTTCGTCTGCGTCGAAAATGCATTTAGATGCATTGGCATACAATTTGTTTGCGCGCATGCACTCGAGCAATGCTCGCAAATGGTCTAAATGGGTTTCCATATCCGACCGACCCTGCTCCGCACGACTATGGACAAAAATGTCTTCGAAATAAGTCTGTGCATAACCTCGATGAGGGCGAAACAGTTAAGTCACTAGACGATTAAATGCTGCCGGGGCGTTGGAAAGCCCTTGTTGCATAACCAGCTACTCCCATAACATGCCGCTTGGGGTGCTAACCGCTGTAAGCGGGATATCACTAGCTCGCATGAGCAATTAATAGTAACCATCGACTAAGTCCAATGCACTGTACATTGTACATCCCACCATATTGTTCTGAAGAACATCCTTTCTAGGAATGGGGGTTTGTGCGTGTATAGTGGCAGCAATAAGCTTATTATAAGCGTGTACAATGCGCCATTTACCATTTGGCTTTTTGACACAAAATGTCGGTGTCGAATGAGGAGATTTGCTATCTCGTACCATTCCATCCTCGTGCTTAGCAAGGAAGAAATCGTCAATGACGTCACACTGCTCCCTTGGTAAAGGTCATTGTCTTGTGACACAATATTTGGTTCCCGGAACTAGGTCAATTTCATGACGAACACCTCTATCCGGAGGTAAAACAGATGGTGAGTTATTACACTTACATCTTGGAATTCCTTAATTAAAAAAACAAAAGGTGAAGTTAACTTCGGAGATAACTCAACTGCCAACGCTAGAACCGAAACAATGTTTGCGTGATCTACGTAGTGGCAAAGTCAAGCAGATCTGCGTACTTGTCACTGATGACAATTACGTGGCCGATAATCGGTCGGCAATAGTAATTCCTGAGAAATTCCGTAGGATCTTTAAGGATTGATGACCCACTTCGCGCACTAAGTGCAGCTTTTGTGTCATCCAGGACAGCTTCGTCGAGAAGTTACGATGAGTTTAACTCAACCATAGATCGAATGATCACCATTTCAGATAAGTCACCAGCTTTTAAGGCTCGACCGCACTCATCAATAGACATTTTCGTCTAGCTCTAAAAGAGCATGTAACGAGGGGATTGCCGCAAGGCTAACTTCCCCCTCAATGTTACCGGTTATGCCATTTACAAGCGTATGTACTTGCTCACTCGTACCACTTTGTGAAGGTATACACGCTTCGTGTCCACCCTGTCTTGGAGTGGAAACAATACGCCTCTTAGAGGCCGGGGCATTCACGTCCCCGGGTTTTCCAGTCTGTATTGGTTCTATACAAGACATGGTGTCGAATTTGTCATCCGACAAGGAGTTAGGTAACTCAACTTCCTTATTCAGCAAACGTTTACGTGTCGCTTCACATGCATTAGGAGGGTTTAACCCAAAATGCCCTGGCGAACTACCAATAGTGTCACTATGGTGCCACCTCGGCCTTCCAAACTCGGTGGACTTAGACGTGCCACTCCACGTATCTCAGGGATTTGCACCCTTGAGGTCCTGGCAGCCCGCCAACAGTGTCACTACTGACACTCAGTATGATGCCACCTCGGCCGATCAAACTCGGTGGACTTAGACGTGCCACTCCACGTATCTCAGGGATATTGCACCCTTGATGATTCGGCCTTAGGCCAACAATGCTTTCAGCATTTAGTGAATCGTTATTATAACGAATGTCACTCGACGGAGTACGTGCCGTTCCACTTATTTTTTCTGAGTCGGGCTCAGAATTAATGCAATTAACATTAGAGTCTGTTAACTCAGACATGCCAATGACTAAACACTGACAGATTCATTCACTGATCCGCACCAATAGCGCTTTTGTTGCCTAGCAAAGGTGGGTTCATGACTCTCCAAAACTTTGCTAGGAACATTGCGCGTGGCGCCTAAGGTCTTAGACCTCCAGTCGATCCATGGCTCATGGTGTTCTAACCAGGCCATACTGAGGATGAGATCATAACTCCAATCCAAATCAAGGACGAGACAGCGTTCCATACTGTCAAAGTCCAGAAACTTTATACCTAAGTTCAATGGAACTTTGGGAACAGTGACACGAGTCCCAGTCGCTAAGTGAACAGTGCTTGTATCACCTTCATGCGCTCTAAGCGCCTCAACGTATTGTTGACTTCCTTCAAGGGTAAGGCGTCGAGCATAATTGCAAGACGCTCCTGAGTCAATTTAAATTGACCACGGCTTATCAAAGCCCTTTACAGTCGCTTGAGCGACTAGCAAGCCAGGCTTTATCTCTCGCCCCGTGCCATTAAGCGCCGATCTAATCGGGGCTAGGTTCTGTTTATTATCACCTCCTTGAGGTTCAACAGAGCCTAGGTCTTCCCCAGTAGGGCGCCCCGCACCTACTGGGTATCGACATTTTCCCGCACCTTCCCAGATCTCTGGTATAGGTCGGAGTTGGAGCTCTTTCGAGCTTTACGCGAATTTCGAAGAGGGCAGGCAGGGCGTAAATGTTTCGTGCTTTCGCACATATAACATCTACGGATGGTCTTATGCTGTTCCACAGCTTGAAGATCCTCTTCTCCTTCCTCAACGAGGCTTAAATCCATAGGTTCCGCTCTATCTCAAGCCTGAATAAGGTTTTGAGCTTGTCATAAGTGGCGCGTTGCGCTTCTGACAATTCTGAAACCTCTTTCATTTTCGTGAGAAATTAGTCTTGTAAAGATTCAGGCGTAGATTGACTACGAGTGCTACCAGGTGTAACGGAGCTACCTCGCTCCTAAAGTCAAAGGAAGACTTTCGGACTCAAAGAGTCACTTAGTTCTATTGAACTAATGAATCTAACAACTCAGGGAGTCGTATAAGCTATTAAAGCTTAAGGAAAATACAGTTCAAGGGATTCAGGGTTCGTAGAACCAAGTGGTAACTAGTGCCCAAGAGGATATATCTTAGAAAGGCTTCTGTCTCTTACAGATCAATGCACAAGCCTTAGCAAGGCACTTAACGCTTTAAGATCAAAAGAGGAACTGAACTTTATCTAATTATTTAAATCAAAAAACCTTACCCTAGCTAATTAAAATAATAGATTTTGGCCGCCAGATTTATCTCTGGCGGCGACCACATTTGTTACCCATAATAAATGAGATTAAAGTAACTAACTATTTTAAAATAAGATAAAAGGGTATTTTACCCATAAAGTAAATGTACCACAACAACGGTTCTCCAACCGATGTGTGCCCCATTACCCTCGCTCAATCGTGTTTGTAACGATTGGCGAGGTTGATTGGTATTTAAATCAAGAAATCAACAGAACTTTATCGACTCAACGTTTGGAAAAAGAGAAGCATAGTAAAGATATCCTGTGGATCAGTATTGCAAGTTGAAAATCACCTTAAACCGCATTTTCTTCGTAGTTCGTCTGTTGTCCAAAACCAATTTCAAAATCGTGCGACCATTTGGGTAACGCCATCAGAATAATATTACTTTCGAGGTCAATAGCGCTCTGTTTAGTAGGATGGGTTTAAGATTGTAATAGCATAGCACCAACCGTTCTGGTGAGTCACCGCAAAAGTAGTACCCGTGAGACATGGTAAAAGTACGATCCGTTTACATTCCGACGTCCGCAGCTCCGTGCGTTGCGACTGACCAATCAAGTGGCCTCAATTTCGAATTGAGCCTGCACAGCACAGCCCCGTAACAATTACTATCTTACGACCACCGCGATGAACATTGTGTTTGTATGCACTAGTAACACGTGCCGCTCACCAGTCTCGGAGGAATTTGCTGTCGAATACTTCCGCCGCAAGCTTAACATGTCGCGTGAGCAACAAGAAGAGAAGGGTATTGTCATTCGGTCTGCAGCGTGAGTTGTGTAGTAGTACTTGAAGTTTTAAAACGAACATTCCTTCACGGACAACGCTGTCATGTGGTAGGTTGACAGATGCATTCGAACCCGAAGGATCCCCAGCGTCCAAGTACGCGAAAGATGTGATGAAAAAGTACCAGCTGGACTTGTCGACTCACCGCTCGCAGCTTTTGACAGAGCAAATGTGCAAAGATGCCGACTACGTCGTCTGCGTGGCCAGTGGAATGGTCCACAAGGTCACGGAAAAGTTCCCGGTAACTAAAGAACGTCAAGGCGTGCTGTGTGCCTTCACGCGAGACGTGCCTGACCCATGGCACATGTCCTACGACACCTACNGATATCCCGCTTACAGCGGTTAGCACCCCAAGCGGCATGTTATGGGAGTGGCTGGTTATGCCACAAGGGCTTTCCAACGCCCCGGCAACATTTAATCGTCTAGTGACGCAACTGTTTCGCCCTCATCGAGGTTATGCACAGACTTATTTCGATGACATTTTTGTCCATAGTCGTGCGGAGCAGGGTCGGTCGGATATGGAAAACCATTTAGACCATTTGCGAGCAGTGCTCGAGTGCATGCGCACAAACAAATTGTATGCCAATGCATCTAAATGCATTTTTGGCGCAGACGAAATTCCTTTTTTAGGATGCTTCATTGGAAAGCGAGGCCTTAGAGCGGATCCCGCTAAGGTAAAAGCCATAGTAGATTGGCCGGTTCCTAAAAACCAAAAGGATTTGCGTAAGTGGTTGGGTCTCGCCAATTATTTACACAAATATAGCGAAAATTACGCTGATATGGCTAGGCCATTATCTAATCTCCTTAAAAAGGATACAGAATGGTGCTGGACTAGCACCGAAAATAATGCTTTTCGAGCAGTTAAGGATAGTCTTATCCATGCCCCGATTCTGGCACTGCCAAACCCAAATTGGCCTTTCAGTGTCGTCTGTGACGCATCAGATTTTGCCATTGGCAGTGCTCTGTTACAAACAGATGTTGATGGGCATGAACGTGTTATTGCGTTCGAGTCCAGACAGCTTAAAGCTGCGAAAAAGAATTACCCAGTTCATGACAAAGAGTTACTTGCTATGAAGTATGCTCTCGTCAAATTCAGAGCTCATCTGCTCGGCTCTTAGCCGTTTGTGGTTTATACAGATCACGCGTCGTTACGACCGGCGACTGAGTCGCCCCATCTCTCGCAGAGAATGGCCCGATGGCTATGTTTTTTTGCGGAATACAACTTCGAGGTAAAGTATAAACCCGGCAAGCAAAATGCTTTGGCCGATGCGTTATCACGCAGGCCGGATTATGAGGTTTCTCATTTAACGACTATCTCGTCACGTATTCCTAATTTAATCCGTTTGGCTTAAGCCAAGGCTGAACAGTGTGTAGCTCTGCTACGAGCCTTACAGAACTCGAATTCGGGATATAAATTAGCGGCACGTTTGCGTGCAAGGCTACATCGATTTCTATCGATAAACCTGATGCTTTATTGCACAGACATCGTGGACCCTCCGTTTGTCGTTATTCCTCATGATGAGGATTTAAAGTACCGGATCCTCTTTGAGGCACACGATACTGTCCTTGGTGGTCATCTCGGTAGAGATAAGACCTACGGCTCTATCAGCCAGAGTTATTGGTGGCTCAAACTTAAAAAAATAGGTCAGCGCATATGTTCGCACATGCGAAACGTGCCAACGGGTGTAACCCTCGGCACATGCTGCTGCGCCACTGGCGAGTCTTCCCGTCCCCATAGGATGATGGGAGTCCATTAGTTTGGATTTTGGTTTTGGGCTGCCGAAAGATTCAGCCGGTAACTCCGGTATAGTGGTCTTTGCTGACCGTTTGAGCAAAATGGCTCACTTAGCGGCCGTGCGGGATTCCATTGATGGAGAGGATACAGCTAAGCTGTTTATCAATCGCGTGTTTCGACAACATGATTTGCCAGTGGCAATTGTCTCTGATCGGGATCCCCGTTTCACGGGCAAATTCTGGAAATCAATTTTCCGAGTGCTTGGCACCAGATTGGATATGACCACTGCGAACCATCCGCAGACCGATGGTCAAATCGAACGTGTCAATCGCGTCATTGAAGACGTTTAACGCAGCGTGTGTGCTCAGACACCAAATCGCTGGAGCTCAATGCTCCCAGTAGTTTAGTTTGCGTTAAATAACGCTGTTCATGCCTCTACCGGCTAACCTTAGCGGGATCCGCTCTAAGGCCCCGCTTTCCAATGAAGCATCCTAAAAAGGAATTTCGTCTGCGTCGAAAATGCATTTAGATGCATTGGCATACAATTTGTTTGCGCGCATGCACTCGAGCAATGCTCGCAAATGGTCTAAATGGGTTTCCATATCCGACCGACCCTGCTCCGCACGACTATGGACAAAAATGTCTTCGAAATAAGTCTGTGCATAACCTCGATGAGGGCGAAACAGTTAAGTCACTAGACGATTAAATGCTGCCGGGGCGTTGGAAAGCCCTTGTTGCATAACCAGCTACTCCCATAACATGCCGCTTGGGGTGCTAACCGCTGTAAGCGGGATATCACTAGCTCGCATGAGCAATTAATAGTAACCATCGACTAAGTCCAATGCACTGTACATTGTACATCCCACCATATTATTCTGAAGAACATCCTTTCTAGGAATGGGGGTTTGTGCGGGTATAGTGGCAGCAATAAGCTTATTATAAGCATGTACAATGCGCCATTTACCATTTGGCTTTTTGACACAAAATGTCGGTGTCGAATGAGGAGATTTGCTATCTCGTACCATTCCATCCTCGCGCTTAGCAAGGAAGAAATCGTCAATGACGTCACACTGCTCCCTTGGTAAAGGTCATTGTCTTGTGACACAATATTTGGTTCCCGGAACTAGGTCAATTTCATGACGAACACCTCTATCCGGAGGTAAAACAGATGGTGAGTTATTACACTTACATCTTGGAATTCCTTAATTAAAAAAACAAAAGGTGAAGTTAACTTCGGAGATAACTCAACTGCCAACGCTAGAACCGAAACAATGTTTGCGTGATCTACGTAGTGGCAAAGTCAAGCAGATCTGCGTACTTGTCACTGATGACAATTACGTGGCCGATAATCGGTCGGCAATAGTAATTCCTGAGAAATTCCGTAGGATCTTTAAGGATTGATGACCCACTTCGCGCACTAAGTGCAGCTTTTGTGTCATCCAGGACAGCTTCGTCGAGAAGTTACGATGAGTTTAACTCAACCATAGATCGAATGATCACCATTTCAGATAAGTCACCAGCTTTTAAGGCTCGACCGCACTCATCAATAGACATTTCGTCTAGCTCTAAAAGAGCATGTAACGAGGGGATTGCCGCAAGGCTAACTTCCCCCTCAATGTTACCGGTTATGCCATTTACAAGCGTATGTACTTGCTCACTCGTACCACTTTGTGAAGGTATACACGCTTCGTGTCCACCCTGTCTTGGAGTGGAAACAATACGCCTCTTAGAGGCCGGGGCATTCACGTCCCCGGGTTTTCCAGTCTGTATTGGTTCTATACAAGACATGGTGTCGAATTTGTCATCCGACAAGGAGTTAGGTAACTCAACTTCCTTATTCAGCAAACGTTTACGTGTCGCTTCACATGCATTAGGAGGGTTTAACCCAAAATGCCCTGGCGAACTACCAATAGTGTCACTATGGTGCCACCTCGGCCTTCCAAACTCGGTGGACTTAGACGTGCCACTCCACGTATCTCAGGGATATTGCACCCTTGAGGTCCTGGCAGCCCGCCAACAGTGTCACTACTGACACTCAGTATGATGCCACCTCGGCCGATCAAACTCGGTGGACTTAGACGTGCCACTCCACGTATCTCAGGGATATTGCACCCTTGATGATTCGGCCTTAGGCCAACAATGCTTTCAGCATTTAGTGAATCGTTATTATAACGAATGTCACTCGACGGAGTACGTGCCGTTCCACTTATTTTTTCTGAGTCGGGCTCAGAATTAATGCAATTAACATTAGAGTCTGTTAACTCAGACATGCCAATGACTAAACACTGACAGATTCATTCACTGATCCGCACCAATAGCGCTTTTGTTGCCTAGCAAAGGTGGGTTCATGACTCTCCAAAACTTTGCTAGGAACATTGCGCGTGGCGCCTAAGGTCTTAGACCTCCAGTCGATCCATGGCTCATGGTGTTCTAACCAGGCCATACTGAGGATGAGATCATAACTCCAATCCAAATCAAGGACGAGACAGCGTTCCATACTGTCAAAGTCCAGAAACTTTATACCTAAGTTCAATGGAACTTTGGGAACAGTGACACGAGTCCCAGTCGCTAAGTGAACAGTGCTTGTATCACCTTCATGCGCTCTAAGCGCCTCAACGTATTGTTGACTTCCTTCAAGGGTAAGGCGTCGAGCATAATTGCAAGACGCTCCTGAGTCAATTTAAATTGACCACGGCTTATCAAAGCCCTTTACAGTCGCTTGAGCGACTAGCAAGCCAGGCTTTATCTCTCGCCCCGTGCCATTAAGCGCCGATCTAATCGGGGCTAGGTTCTGTTTATTATCACCTCCTTGAGGTTCAACAGAGCCTAGGTCTTCCCCAGTAGGGCGCCCCGCACCTACTGGGTATCGACATTTTCCCGCACCTTCCCAGATCTCTGGTATAGGTCGGAGTTGGAGCTCTTTCGAGCTTTACGCGAATTTCGAAGAGGGCAGGCAGGGCGTAAATGTTTCGTGCTTTCGCACATATAACATCTACGGATGGTCTTATGCTGTTCCACAGCTTGAAGATCCTCTTCTCCTTCCTCAACGAGGCTTAAATCCATAGGTTCCGCTCTATCTCAAGCCTGAATAAGGTTTTGAGCTTGTCATAAGTGGCGCGTTGCGCTTCTGACAATTCTGAAACCTCTTTCATTTTCGTGAGAAATTAGTCTTGTAAAGATTCAGGCGTAGATTGACTACGAGTGCTACCAGGTGTAACGGAGCTACCTCGCTCCTAAAGTCAAAGGAAGACTTTCGGACTCAAAGAGTCACTTAGTTCTATTGAACTAATGAATCTAACAACTCAGGGAGTCGTATAAGCTATTAAAGCTTAAGGAAAATACAGTTCAAGGGATTCAGGGTTCGTAGAACCAAGTGGTAACTAGTGCCCAAGAGGATATATCTTAGAAAGGCTTCTGTCTCTTACAGATCAATGCACAAGCCTTAGCAAGGCACTTAACGCTTTAAGATCAAAAGAGGAACTGAACTTTATCTAATTATTTAAATCAAAAAACCTTACCCTAGCTAATTAAAATAATAGATTTTGGCCGCCAGATTTATCTCTGGCGGCGACCACATTTGTTACCCATAATAAATGAGATTAAAGTAACTAACTATTTTAAAATAAGATAAAAGGGTATTTTACCCATAAAGTAAATGTACCACAACAACGGTTCTCCAACCGATGTGTGCCCCATTACCCTCGCTCAATCGTGTTTGTAACGATTGGCGAGGTTGATTGGTATTTAAATCAAGAAATCAACAGAACTTTATCGACTCAACGTTTGGAAAAAGAGAAGCATAGTAAAGATATCCTGTGGATCAGTATTGCAAGTTGAAAATCACCTTAAACCGCATTTTCTTCGTAGTTCGTCTGTTGTCCAAAACCAATTTCAAAATCGTGCGACCATTTGGGTAACGCCATCAGAATAATATTACTTTCGAGGTCAATAGCGCTCTGTTTAGTAGGATGGGTTTAAGATTGTAATAGCATAGCACCAACCGTTCTGGTGAGTCACCGCAAAAGTAGTACCCGTGAGACATGGTAAAAGTACGATCCGTTTACATTCCGACGTCCGCAGCTCCGTGCGTTGCGACTGACCAATCAAGTGGCCTCAATTTCGAATTGAGCCTGCACAGCACAGCCCCGTAACAATTACTATCTTACGACCACCGCGATGAACATTGTGTTTGTATGCACTAGTAACACGTGCCGCTCACCAGTCTCGGAGGAATTTGCTGTCGAATACTTCCGCCGCAAGCTTAACATGTCGCGTGAGCAACAAGAAGAGAAGGGTATTGTCATTCGGTCTGCAGCGTGAGTTGTGTAGTAGTACTTGAAGTTTTAAAACGAACATTCCTTCACGGACAACGCTGTCATGTGGTAGGTTGACAGATGCATTCGAACCCGAAGGATCCCCAGCGTCCAAGTACGCGAAAGATGTGATGAAAAAGTACCAGCTGGACTTGTCGACTCACCGCTCGCAGCTTTTGACAGAGCAAATGTGCAAAGATGCCGACTACGTCGTCTGCGTGGCCAGTGGAATGGTCCACAAGGTCACGGAAAAGTTCCCGGTAACTAAAGAACGTCAAGGCGTGCTGTGTGCCTTCACGCGAGACGTGCCTGACCCATGGCACATGTCCTACGACACCTACGTGGAGAATATAGCGCAGATTGAAGAAACGACGCGAGAATTTCTAGATCAACACGTGACGTGGTGATAAGTAGCCACAGACAGATTCGCATCCCTCGCTATCCGACGAAGCGACGAAAAAACATTCTATTCGATAATAAAACTACATCGGACTGAAATGCTGGGACCGCTGGTTTGTCGTGATGCCCATTCCGTATTTGCAACATGTACATAGTACGGATAAGCAGACTGGAGTTTTGTCCTCAAACCAGCGGTAGGCCGTATTGAAAACCGCACAATTTTGCAAGGATTATGTTTTTTTAAGCGCTGTTGGCAAAAGCCATGACGCTTTTCAGGCTTATTTTCTTCAGCTAGATTTTACAAAGCATTGAATGCATTCTGCACTGTGCATTCCTAAACTTTAAGGTAGATTTTAATTATGCGTGTAATTGACTGGACACACATCCATGTGCAAGTTGCCTCTGTATTATGTCTTGACATTCTACCTCGCGAATAAAGAGGCAGCGCCTCGAATAGCTTCTGAACGATTTGTCAAACATCTGACTTTGTAAGGCACCTACCAAAAACAAGTAGTTTTATACTGAAATTTTTTGCTCGCCACGTCTTTTCAGACGTTCAGCAATGAGAGTGGGACTGTTAGCGATATGCTGAAACTGTTTATCTTTGTAAGGCTATCTAAAGATGACGGGCATAGATTTAGAGATGGACTACATTTCGGCTGTGTGCGTGTTTGCTTAACGATCTGCATTTGTCCGTCCGTATGTACGGCCATAATTTCCAAATTCTACATAAATTCTACGTCAACTTTTTAATGTCAGTGTGATTCATAGTGTAATTATACGCCTTGTTGATGGAGGGTAACATCTTTAAAAGCCTGATTGCAGAGAGCGACCTGCTCATCTTCGCGTTCAAGACCTGTAAGCTTAAGGCATGTCGAGACACACGGTACAAGACAAAAGACAAAGCTGCAGTGTTTAGTTCGAATGTGATCATTAATTTTGCACGCAAGTGAATTACTCATCATCTCGATCATTCTTCGAAACTTTGAGTGTCCGTTACATAAAAACTATTAGTTATGAGAGGAAATTAGTAAAGATATACAAAAAAATATTTTTATTATTTTTGATTTAATAACTCCGATATTACCAAATTTGGTAATATTGACGCAATAAGACATCAGTTTTATTGATTGGTTGATTTTAGTTTGAATCAACCGCCAAATGTAACAAGACACGATTGGGCGGTGCGCAAGCAGGCGCCATACATGATAAGTTATTAATATAATAAAGTCAGTAGTAGATAGAAGATCGTTAAGAAGCAATTTAAAAGTTTTACTTTTTCTCTATTTTTAAGTTTTAGAATTTACCTTGAGTAGCTAAGACTTCTTAGCTACTTAGAACCTTCCTCTGCACGTTGCGTACGTGAAGTAGTCGGGGGGGGGGGCAACCTTCACTGTAATCAGTGTAGGCGAACTAGTACTATTATGAGTACTAGCAAAGGTTGCTGCTAGCAATTCGTAGTCCGTTCAACGGCCTATCATGAACATGTTGAAGAAGGAGGGAGCTTTCAAGCCCCTCGAGAAGGCTATCACGCAACGCGTAAAAGTTTCACTCATTTAAGTGACCTTGAATGGAGGGCGATCGAACGCATGATTTCGGTCGAAGGCGGGCCAACCGTTGGCGCCATGCTGTTCACTCTGAACACAGATGAACAACATAGCCGAGTTCATACAACATGAACTCGATGGGACTCACGAAAAGGTAGTTTTGCTTCTCCAACAAGGTCTCAACTCGCGGATATGTTGAGAGAACAGGGTGCTCAACATAAAATTGTTGAGACAGCAGTATTGCTGACGCTGCTTCGTCGACCCAAAACCCTTAAAGATTAAAATCTCAAAGTCGAAGGCAGTCGAAGGCGACTTCCTTTAAAGATGGTTTGTCAAATTAGACGATGCCGTTGAAGCTCGCCGCATCAACGATGATGCGATGAAAGTGAAATTTGGTATGTCCAACTTAGCCGGACGTGCTCAAGCTTCACGGCCTATTTGTTTTGGATCGTATGAGGTCTTTATGACCCGGTTCAGGCAAACATTTGAGCCGCCACGTGCCGAATTCAGGGCTCGAGCCTAGCTCCTGGATTTGAAGTAGGGCAAGCGTGACCTTCACGCCTATGCCCACCATACATGATACCTGGTCAGTTTTATCGTGAGTCATTCAAATGATGAACAAACCAGGCAACTGAGTTTATTAAAGGTCTTATAGACGGACTGTCAAGACTCAACTGTTCCAGCTTGAGCTAAAGTCGCTCGACCAAGCGATCTATATAGCGGAACAGGAGGACTTCAGCCTTAATCAGGCTTTCGTCCTCTCTGGAAGTTACCGTCCTCCGAGACGACAAGAAAACGGAGGTCCAGAAGATATGGACCTCTCGTATGTGGAGAGCGAGAAACCTCGCTCTTCAAGCCACAAACAATTGAGAATATGCAATCGTTGTCAGAAGACGGGCCACTACGCCTATGAGTGTAGTGCCCCACGTCAAGTGCCTAGAAACAATGAGCGAAACGATCGACCTTATTCCCTAAATAAAACTTGAAGGAATATGTCCCCAAGAATCTGCGGGAATAAGTCCCTAGAAACCTGTAGTTAAAGGTTCCCAGGTACCTTTGGAAATAAGTTCCAGAGAGGAAACTGAGACATTGAATGTCTTAGAAAACAACGGATTAAGTGTAGGCGCTTATACACTTAATCGGATAGCGCCTCTTAAGTTGACTTTGGAGATAACTCAATTGCCAACGCTTAAATCTTGCGTGATCTGCGTAGTGGCAAAGTCAAGCAGGTCTGCGTACCTGTCACAGATTACAACTACGTGGTCGAAATTTTAGTTGGCAATGGTATTTCCTAAGAGCGAACAAGTTCTCAGCAGCTCATCGAAGGAGAAAAGTGTCCTTGATGAGAAGACTGTCTTCCCTGAATCAGTACCGTGCGAGTTGCCTAAAGATAAAGGCACTCGAAACGAAATCGACCTAGTCCCAGGTGCGAAATACTGTGTCATGAAGCAATGGTCATTGCATCTTGACCTCGTGAACAAGTAATAGCAATAGACAAATTCTTAGCAGCGGGCCATGTGAGGGAATCAACTTTCCTATATAGCTCTCCGACCTTCTGTGTGCGTAAAGCAACAGGAAGATGGCGGATAGTGCATGCATTCAATAAACTGAACGCTGCAACAGTACCGGCTCAAACGCCGATACCACGAAAAGACGTAATCATAGATGATATGTCAAAGAGTACAATCTTTTCGTCAATTGATCTGATGGATGGATTCTATCAGATCCTTTTGCGTGAACAAGATATCCTGTTCACAGCAGTAAGCACCCCAAGCGTTATGCTATGGGAGTGGCTAGTCCTGCCACAGGGACTTAGTAGTGCCCCTGCAGCATTCAACAGATGTATAACCAATATATTAAGATTGGTGCGGGATTTCGCACCTAGTTTTTGATGACGTCGTCATTCATAGCAGTGCCATGAACAGAAAGTCGGATGTTCGAGTACATCGTACTCACGTACAAAACGGATCTTACACTTTTGCGTAAGCATAAGCTGTATGCAAATTTCAAGAAGTGTATATTCGCAGCGAGCGAAACTCCGCCTCTTAGGTGCATCGTGGGTAAACATGGTGTACGCCCTGATCCTGAAAAGATCCTTCACGTTGATGACCGACTGGCCTATGTCGGTCAATGTAAAACGACTTCGAAAGTTCCTGGGCTTAGCGGCGTACTTCCATTAGTACTCGAGAAATTATACCGAAATAACTGTACATATATCTGGCATGTTAAAAAAAATGTAAAATGGTCATGGAGCGCTGATTGTCAGCGTTTCTTGAGAAAATCAAGCAAAGCAATCGTCAATATTGGTGATAGCGGACCACGACAGACTATCTCATGTGATCTCTAACGCCAGCGATTTTGCAATCGGCTGTGCGTTGATGCAATATGACACAGACGGCGCAGAGCGTGTCATCTGTTTTCAATCGCGTCAGCTTCAACCAGCTGAATGCAATTATCCAGTGCATGACAAGGAACTACTTGCCATGAAATATGCTCTGGCTAAGTTAGGGCCTATCTTTTGGGGCATAGACCGTTCATTGTATATACGGACCATGCGTCTTTACGCACGGTCCACACTTCTCGCAAAAAAAAAATGGCGAGATGTTTGTCTTTCTTCGCGGAGTATAACTTCTGTTGAACGTCGTTACTGATGCCCTTTCGCGCCGGCCTGATTTAAGCCGGCTACGTAAATCAACAGTGACGATAAGCCAGCAACAGCGAGCATGAGTTCTTAGTTGCAACAATAAGTGTACAGCGAGCATGATACCTATGTTCAACAATTAGCTGTTGTCAACATTACTTGACAACCATGGAAGAGAGTATCAAGAAGCTAAGGCTCTAAAAGATTTGACAATTCACATCAGAAATCCATCCCAACAATTCTTATAGGAATTGTCGAAATTGTATCGACTTCAACAGATTTATACACAACACGCAATGGTTTACTGTATTACATAGCCATTGCTGGCGACACACCTCGTTTCGTCATCCCACCCACAAGATTTGCGTTTACGCATCGTGCGTTAGTGCCACGATGCACTAATAAGTGTGCATCGAGGACGTGAGAACCTTATCTCACGATAAGCCGCAATTTCTACTGGTCACGCCAGTATGGAGTCATCCGCAAGTTACGTGCTTGCAAAGTATATTAAAGGGTGAGGTCCAGTGCTTCATCCCGTGCTCAGTAACAACCTCTACCACTTCCGGCAGAATGTTGGCAGTCCGTATCTTGGACTTCGTCTTCGTGTTTCCCGAAGAAGATCACACGAATAGTGGGTATACTTGTGTTTGATGATCGTTTCAGCAAGATGGTCCATCTTGCTGCAGATTCTGGAGTCGATTGCAGCCAAAAGCTGTGCTCGTGTCTTGTTGACACGATATTTCGACTCCATGAGTTACCCCGTGAACTGGTCTCAGATCGAGACCCCCGGTTCACGGCCGAGTATTGACAATTTGTTGTCAAATCACTTGGAATACAGATGAAAATGTCAAATTGTGACTATCCTGCTACAGACGGTCGGACAGAACTTACAAATCGTATTCACGAAAAGATACTTCGCGAATACGTCAGCTCTTTTACGAGTTGGATAGAGCTCTTGCCGATAGCAAAAGTTGCCATCAACAATTCGCTGCATGCATCCACAAAGCTACAGCTTTTCGTGAATGGCTTACGCCATTTATGTTTACCCGGCTTGTTAAATAGTGACTTTGATTCAAAAGGGGGGGCTCGATCGAGCAAAGACCAATCTAGCCCTTGCTCATCACGCATTGACTCAACAATTAATGCGAAGTATACCAATGTTGATTCAATCAAACAATGAAGAAGCCAAACTCAGTAATAGCTATCAATTTAATGCTGACTTTGATAGTTGCGATGCCGATGTACTCAGCATCGAATACAATAATACTATTAAGAACAATGATGCTCTCAAAATGAGGAGAAAGAAATCTCCGGAGTGCGCACCGGGCTCACTGAAATTGAAAACAAAAACCGAGTCAGCAGTGGAATTCCTGCTGGCTTGCGTGCAGGAACCCATTGCTGATGCATGGACCAACAGAAACGGAACGCTGGCAATAATGAAAGAGTGAGCAAACGTTCTTTTGTTCAAAGTTAGCGATCTAGCCCTACTGTCAACGATAAATCTACATAAACATGTCGTGAAGAATATGGGCAGTAATAAATTGCTGCTTAAATATATCGGCCCGTTCCGTGTACTGCTCCGTCAAGGCAATGCATACACATCCTATTTTGACGTTTGACGTCTCCGCCCAATACCAACAGTACGAGGCTTCTTCCGGTTCGAGTCAAATTGGCACGTGCCAAGGCATCCCTCATGGCAAGATTGCCCAAAGTCGAAAGCTGATGATCTCGGGACAAAGTCTGGTAGTTCTAATGAACGAGACATTTCCTTCAAGGATGAAATCTGCTGACAAGCTGCCATAGCTCGTCTCGAAGGAACTGTGATGCGTTTGCTTGTTCACCAGTTGATCAACCGCAACTTGAAAACGTTTTTGCAAATCCTCGCGACTAACGCTGTCGACAGTCGTCACTAACTCGCGACGATGGGGACGCTTATGATCAACGTTCTCCTGTAAAACCAGAGAACATGACACAAGTCACGGTGATGACTCAGGTTCGACGTATGAGGCGAACCCGATTTTCAGTTCTCATCCACATCATTTGACGGAATCGAGTGGTGAAAAGCGTTCTCTTGTCGATTCTTAAGTTACCGGGTTCGAACGAGTTACCTCGTTAGTTAACGAAGGTATCTACCCTCGCAAGATAGCTAGGAACCTCGTTCGCAGCTAATAATGGATGTATCCCGGGTAGTATGAAGAGATCCATCCTCATCACCAGAGGGTCCATCAGGAAACGAGCGCTTTCCGCGCTCGTAAAAGATTGTAGGTTCTCAATCCCTTCGCATCTCAGAAAAGATGCGTGTCCTCCAATGGGCATCCTTAAGGGAGAAGGGGCATGAATTGCGCCCTTAAAGCAGCAGAGGCAAGAGCCCGCAGACGAGAGGCAAGACAAGCCTGCCTCTCTGGACAAACGGTGCAGCTTGTAGCGTGCACCGACTACGGTCCGTCTTTTAAACCGGTCACGGAAAGCATCCAGTTTGTCAAGCCTGGCTACGCGGTCAAGGCTTTTCATATTTTGTACGAATGCTTCCCAAGCTTGAAACAACGGAGTAACATCCTTTGCGTGCTTGCATGCGTGCCATCGATGCCGAAAAAGGCATCGATGAAGAATTCCGGCTCGTCCTTACCAGGCTTGTGAAGCTTGGATGAGTCGAATAACGGAATTTTGTAGCGTTCGTTGGTATAACCAGACCAATGAATTATGTTGCCCGAAGAGGGCAATTAAGCTATCTTTTCAAGAGCAAACTGCAATGCTTTGCGGTCCCTCTCCCGTTGGTGAATGTTAACATTCACGTTAACATTTACTCTCGGAGTGATCTTTAAGATCACTCCGTCCTTGGTGATGCCTGCTAGCACCACCAGTAGCATTCATATCGAAGTGACATTCATGATACTTCGTTCCTCGTGATGCATGTTGGCACCACCAGAATCATCGTTGTCCATGGCAGCATCACAAGATGACTCGACACCAAAAGGGTCAAAGAATTAAATTATTTAAAGAAAATAAATTCAGTATGCTTAGATATTGAGAATAATATTTATTCAAATTTAAAAATAATATTTAATAAAAATTATCCATCTCTAAATAATTTAGCTGACTAGTTAAGCAACGTCGCCATTACCGTTTAAGTTGTCACGATAGAAATCTTAGGTTTGATGACTCCGCCCCAGGCGAATCGGAGGCCTTAATAGTCACCAAGTCGGACGATGACCCGACTCCTACCAGTCACCTCAAATCCGAGTTGGAGGTGAGTCTCTTCCTGCAGTAGACACATGAGCGCCTGCAAAAACATTTACATCACTAGCAGCTACACGGAGTCATGGAACTTCCAGCTTTGCGGCTTCACAGGCTACGCGCACGGGCTTCGATACCATGCGCAATTAAAAGTTGGAATTGAAATAAGACCAACAAGTGTTTCTTCACAAAGAGATACTCTCTGTCACTCTGCATATTTATGTAACGGAGTGTACCGACACATAAATTTTATTTTTCATAAGAGAATAATTGATATTTTATCCTATGAGATGGAATAATATTTAGAAGTACAGATTTATTATCTTTATTGATTTTAAATTAACTGTTCCAATATTACCAAATTTGGTAACGAGACATTAGTTCTGCTGATAGTTTAATTTAAGTTTGAATTAACCCCGCCAATCAGTAGAAGACACGATTAGGAGGTGCGCAAGGAGGTGCCGCGTGGCAATCGATCAACAAGCTACATCAACACATGATAAAACAAGTTGCTTACCGCTTCGCCGCAGACCTGTGCGCCAACTTTCGAGAGTCGCTTGTTTTATTAATTGCTTTCCAAACAAACTCTCTTGTCTAAACAATTATGATATTTGAAACTGTCCGGCTGTGCCATATATATGTAACTGGGCACCTCGAGCTAAGGTGTAAGAAGTACTGCGTTGGATTGAGATACATCACAAACCCGGAACAGCAAGGTGGTAGATAAATCAGCGCGAAGTATCAAGCTGAGCAGAAAATTGGCGTGGACCGCTGCAAAGATGTACGAACTCCATCGAGCCCAAATTCGAACCTGTTTAAGCAGCACAAGAAGATGTATCGAAGTTTGCTTATGTGGTCTTGTGGGAGCACAAATGTAAGTGACAACTTTTAGTCGACCAGACATTACACACGCAGTGGTGGAGCGCAGTGGTGGAGCTGGCTAAGTTTTCCGAGCAGTACGTAAACGTCGCACTAGATTGCAGCCAACCGGATTCCAAATTTAAGCACAATGCAAGACTTTGAGACTTTGTACCACAGCGCGATCAAGGACGTACAAATTGCCTTTGCTGATGCTAATGGGCTGGCAGTTTAGACACGAGATGATTCACGTCCGTTTATGTTAAACAGAAATTGTTATGAATATTGATATTTAATATAAATAATCCTTCTAAATGGTAGCGTCATTTAATGGAACTCAAATCGGCAGCCGACATTGGTCACTTCAAGCACAGAAGCCGAGTACACGGGTCTTTACAGCGCAAGTCATGAAGCGGTCTGAATCTGACTACTGCTCAAGAGCTATCGATATACCACGGTGACGCGGCAACAATTTATCAAGGCTTCCACAGATGCACTGTATTAACAAAAGATCCAGTCTACCACTGAATGGTAGACATATCAAAAAAAAAAAAAAAAAAAACATATCGTCATAAAATTCGACATTGTCCGAGAGAGAGTGTAAAAGACGATTTTAAGTTGGATTGCAAGTCCACTGAAGACGTGGTGGCAAACGGTCTGACTAAAGCGCTTCCAAAAGACAAACACATGCAAGTGTCAGGCTAACTACATAATTGTATACGAAGCGCAAACATAAGATCGCATATTTAAGATATGTTGTGGCTGTTTGGTAACCTTACGAGTGTATGTTGCTTGTTAAAGTCATCACAACTTCAGATCTATCTACTCGATAGAACAAATAAAATCTATTTACATTCTGGTTGTAACGGGGTGTATCGTTACATGAAATTAACACTTAAAGGTTGATAACCAATATATTATCTAAAAGGTAGATAATATTTGGAGGATATTACTTTAAATAGTAATGTTCAGAACTCTTATCCATAAATAGGTATATACCATTATATCTATTTATTCAGCAGACTAATCAGCTGTAGATGTGAGCAAAAGAAAGAGATAGATAAGATAAGATGAGATAAGAATTCAATTGCATGTTTAGTATTAGTTTATAATTAAGTTAGAGGTAACAGATAGAAAGAAGAGATACTTAATTATATTAATACAGTTTTCATTTAACCCTATTTAAGCTAGTTGCCTTAAAGAGAAGTCTTCCTCTGCACGTACTAGTGTACGTGAAATAACGTAAGGCACCACTCGCAACTGAAGCAGTGCGAAGTGGACTTGTACTGAAGCAGTACAAGTCGTAGTGCCCCGTTACACCTGGTAGCACTTTGTAGTCCGTCCAAGGACCACATTTCC